>NC_135239.1:115889468-116189468 GCF_051348905.1 Ranitomeya variabilis | reverse complement strand
ACCCATACACCCAGCTCTTTTTCATTGATGGTTTTGCCCAGAGTTTTAGAATTAAGCACATAGTTATACATCTTATTACTTCTACCCATGTGCATGACCTTACATTTATCCCCATTAAAGCTCATTTGCCATTTATCAGCCCAAGCTTCTAGTTTACATAAATCATCCTGTAATATAAAAATGTCCTCCCCTGTATTGATTACCCTGCAGAGTTTAGTGTCATCTGCAAATATTGAAATTCTACTCTGAATGCCCCCTACAAGGTCATTAATAAATATGTTAAAAAGAAGAGGGCCCAATACTGACCCCTGTGGTACCCCACTGCTAACCACGACCCAGTCCGAGTGTGCTCCATTAATAACCACCCTTTGTTTCCTATCCCTGAGCCAGCTCTCAACCCACTTACACATATTTTCCCCTATCCCCATTATTCTCATTTTATGTATCAACCTTTTGTGTGGCACCGTATCAAAAGCTTTTGAAAAGTCCATATACACTACATCTACTGGGTTCCCTTGGTCCAGTCCGGAACTTACCTCTTCATAGAAGCTGATCAAGCTGACTTGCTTTTGGATAAAGCTAAGGATTTGGGTATTATTGGCAGCCAAGAGCATACATTTTTGTGGGTAGAATTCCCGGTGACAGCCACTTTTTACATGCTGCCAAAAGTCCACAAATGCCTTCATAGGCCACCGGGACGTCCAATCGTGGCTAGCATTGGCAGTCTCTGTGAGAAGGTCTGCATATACAGTACGGACCAAAAGTTTAGACACACCTTCTCATTTAAAGATATTTCTGTATTTTCATGACTATGAAAACTGTACATTCACACTGAAGACATCAAAACTATGCATTAACACATGTGGAATTATATACTTAACAAAAAAGTGTGAAACAACTGAAATTATGTCTTATACTCTAGGTTCTTCAAAGTATCAACCTTTTGCTTTGGTGTGCCCTGTCAGGTTTAATAAGTGGGATTTCTTGCCTTATAAATTCGGTTGGGACCATCAGTTGCATTGTGCAGAAGTCTGGTGGATACACAGCTGATAGTCCTACTGAATAGACTGTTAGAATTTGTATTATGGCAAGAAAAAAGCAACAAAGTAAAGAAAAACGAGTTGCCATCATTACTTTAAGAAATGAAGGTCAATCAGTCCGAAAAATTGGGAAAACTTTGAAAGTGTCCCCAAGTGCAGTGGCAAAAACCATCAAGCGCTACAAAGAAACTGGCTCACATGAGGACCGCCCCAGGAAAGGAAGACCAAGAGTCACCTCTGCTTCTGAGGATAAGTTTATCCGAGTCACCAGCCTCAGAAATCGCAGGTTAACAGCAGCTCAGATTAGAGACTAGGTCAATGCCACACAGAGTTCTAGCAGCAGACACATCTCTACAACAACTGTTAAGAGGAGACTTTGTGCAGCAGGCCTACATGGTAAAATAGCTGCTAGGAAACCACTGCTAAGGACAGGCAACAAGCAGAAGAGACTTGTTTGGGCTAAAGAACACAAGGAATGGACATTAGACCAGTATTAATCTGTGCTTTGGTCTGATGAGTCCAAATTTGAGATCTTTGGTTCCAACCACCGTGTCTTTGTGCGACACAGAAAAGGTGAACGGATGGACTCTACATGCCTCGTTCCCACTGTGAAGCATGGAGGAGGAGGTGTGATGGTGTGGGGGTGCTTTGCTGGTGACACTGTTGGGAATTTATTCAAAATTGAAGGCATACTGAACCAGCATGTTTACCATAGCATCTTGCAGCAGCATACTATTCTGTTGTGGATTCTGTTTGTGGGCTCCCTCTGGTGGTTACTGCTGGTACTGGGTGACTTTGGTGGGTTGCGGCCTTTGGTTTCCACCTGTCCATCAGAGGCTGGGTGTTTCCTATTTTACCTGGCCTTTCTGTCATTCCCTTGCCGGCTATCAATGTATTCAGATGTGCTCTGTTTGGTTCCTGCCTACCTGCTCCCAGATCTTTCAGGATAAGCTAAGTGCTGATTTTCAGTTGTTTGGTTTTTTGTCCAGCTTGCTTATTATGTCTCTATGCTAGCTGGTAGCTCTAGTGGACTGAGGTTCTCCCCATGTGCCATGAGTTGGCACATGGGTTCTTGTAATCTCAGGATGGTTTTTTTGATTAGGGTTTTTTGCTGACCGCTCAGTCCCCTTTTGTATCGTTCTGCTTTCTAGTTTACAGCGGGCCTCGATTTGCTAAAACTATATATATCATCTCTATGTGTGTGCCTTCCTCTCATTTCACCGTCAATACATGTGGGGGGCAACTATATCTTTTTGGGGTTCATTCCTCTGGAGGCAAGTGAGGTCTTTATTTTCTCTGCAGTACTAGTTAGCTCTTAGGCTGGTGCGTGGCGTCTAGAACCAACGTAGGCACGCTCCCTGGCTATCTCTAGTTGCGTTTGTCAGGCGTAGGGCAGCGGTCAGCCCAGGTTCCATCACCCTAGAGCTCGTCCGTTATTTGCTTGTCCTGTGCTATCCCTAGCCATTGGGATTCATGACAGTATAGCCGGCCCACAAAGTGTTAATTGTTTGGGCTGAAGCAGGAGAAAAAGAAGTGTTTAAGGGAAATTTTTTTTTTTTTTTTCCCTTCAGAGTTTTGCTGCCTAGCCCTTAATTGCTGTCTAGCTGCTTCTTACCTCCTCTTAACCCTTGAATGGCTCTGATCTTAGCTGTTTAACATGGATGTCCAGAGTTTGGCTTCCAGCCTGAGTAATCTCGCGGCAAAAGTTCAAAACATACAGGATTTTGTTGTTCACACTCCCATGTCTGAACCTAGAATTCCTATTCCAGAGTTCTTTTCTGGAGATAGATCTACCTTCCTGAATTTCAGGAACAATTGTAAATTGTTTCTTTCTTTAAAATCTTGCTCCTCTGGAGACCCTGCTCAACAGGTCAAGATTGTAATATCTTTCCTGCGGGGCGACCCTCAGAATTGGGCATTTGCATTGGCACCAGGGGATCCTGCATTGCTCAGTGTGGATGCGTTTTTTCTGGCATTGGGATTGCTCTATGAGGAACCTAACCTGGAGATTCAGGCTGAAAAGGCTTTATTAGCCCTCTCTCAGGGGCATGATGAAGCGGAAATATATTGTCAAAAATTTCGGAGATGGTCGGTGCTTACTCAGTGGAATGAGTGCGCCCTGGCTGCAAACTTCAGAAATGGTCTTTCTGAGGCCATTAAGGATATTATGGTGGGGTTCCCTGCGCCTACAGGTCTGAATGAGTCTATGGCTATGGCCATTCAGATTGATCGGCGTTTACGGGAACGCAAACCCGTGCACCAGTTGGCGGTGTCTTCTGAACAGGCACCTGAGACTATGCAATGTGATAGAATTCAGTCCAGAAGTGAACGGCAAAATTATAGGCGGAAAAATGGATTGTGTTTTTATTGTGGTGATTCAGCTCATGTTATATCAGCATGCTCTAAACGCACAAAAAGGGTTGATAAATCTTTTGCCATTGGTACTCTGCAGCCTAAGTTCATTTTGTCTGTGACTCTGATTTTTTCACTGTCTTCCATTTCCGTCGATGCCTATGTGGATTCGGGCGCTGCCCTGAGTCTTATGGATTGGTCGTTTGCTAAACGCTGCGGTTTTAGTCTGGAACCTCTGGAAGTTCCTATTCCTCTGAAGGGAATTGACTCTACACCATTGGCTATGAATAAGCCGCAGTATTGGACACAAGTGACCATGCGCATGACTCCCGTTCATCAGGAGGTGATTCGCTTCCTTGTACTGTATAATTTACATGATGTACTAGTGCTTGGTCTGCCATGGTTACAAACTCATAATCCTGTCCTGGACTGGAAAACAATGTCTGTGTTAAGCTGGGGATGTCAGGGGGTTCATGATGATGCACCTCCGATTTCAATCGCTTCATCTACTCCTTCTGAGATCCCTGCGTTTTTGTCTGACTATAGGGATGTTTTTGAGGAGCCTAAGCTCAATTCGCTCCCTCCTCATAGAGATTGTGACTGTGCTATAGAATTGATTCCTGGCAGTAAGTTCCCTAAGGGTCGTTTATTTAATCTGTCACTGCCAGAGCATACTGCTATGCGGAATTATATTAAGGAGTCCTTGGAAAAGGGACATATTCGTCCATCTTCGTCCCCTCTGGGAGCAGGGTTTTTTTTTTCGTGGCAAAAAAAGATGGTTCCCTGAGGCCTTGTATAGATTATCGCCTTCTGAATAAGATTACAGTCAAATATCAGTATCCATTGCCATTATTGACTGATTTGTTTGCTCGCATTAAGGGGGCTAGGTGGTTCACTAAGATAGATCTTCGCGGTGCGTATAATCTGGTGCGGATAAAACAGGGTGATGAGTGGAAAACCGCATTTAATACGCCTGAGGGCCATTTTGAGTATTTGGTAATGCCTTTTGGACTCTCCAATGCTCCGTCAGTCTTTCAGTCCTTTATGCACAATATTTTCCGTGAATATCTGGATAAGTTTATGATTGTGTATTTGGATGATATTTTGGTGTTTTCTGATGACTGGGAGTCTCATGTTCTACAGGTCAGGAAGGTGTTTCAGGTTCTGCGGGCCAATTCTCTGTTTGTGAAGGGCTCAAAGTGTCTCTTCGGAGTCCAGAAGATTTCTTTTTTGGGGTACATTTTTTCTCCTTCTACTATTGAGATGGATCCCGTCAAGGTTCAGGCGATTTGTGACTGGACACAACCTACATCTGTTAAGAGCCTTCAGAAGTTCTTGGGATTTGCTAATTTTTATCGTTGGTTCATTGCTAATTTTTCCAGTATTGTTAAACCTTTGACTGATTTGACTAAAAAGGGTGCTGATGTTGCTGATTGGTCTCCTGCGGCCGTGGAGGCCTTTCAGGAACTTAAGCGCAGGTTTTCTTCTGCTCCTGTGTTGTGTCAACCAGATGTTTCACTTCCTTTTCAGGTTGAGGTTGATGCTTCCGAGATTGGAGCGGGGGCGGTTTTGTCACAGAGAAGTTCTAATGGCTCGGTGATGAAGCCATGTGCATTCTTCTCTAGAAAGTTCTCGCCCGCCGAGCGCAATTATGATGTGGGTAATCGGGAGCTTTTGGCCATGAAGTGGGCATTTGAGGAGTGGCGTCATTGGCTTGAGGGTGCTAAACATCGTGTGGTGGTCTTGACTGATCACAAGAATCTCATTTACCTTGAGTCTGCCAGGCGTTTGAATCCTAGACAGGCTCGTTGGTCGTTGTTTTTTTCTCGTTTCAATTTTGTGGTTTCATACCTGCCAGGTTCAAAGAATGTGAAGGCAGATGCTCTTTCCAGGAGTTTTGTGCCTGACTCTCCTGGAGACTCTGGGCCTACTGGTATCCTTAGGGATGGGGTAATATTGTCCGCCGTATCCCCAGACTTGCGACGTGCATTGCAGGAGTTTCAGGTGGATAAACCGGATCGTTGTCCACCAGATAGACTGTTTGTTCCGGATGATTGGATCAGTAGAGTCATCTCCGAGGTCCATTCTTCTGTGTTGGCTGGTCATCCTGGAATATTTGGTACTAGAGACTTGGTGGCCAGGTCTTTTTGGTGGCCTTCCTTGTCTAGGGATGTGCGTACCTTCGTGCAGTCTTGTGAAGTATGTGCTCGAGCTAAGCCTTGCTGTTCTCGGGCCAGTGGGTTGTTGTTATCCTTGCCCATCCCGAAGAGGCCTTGGACGCACATTTCCATGGATTTTATTTCTGATCTCCCGGTTTCACAGAAAATGTCCGTTATCTGGGTTGTGTGTGACCGCTTTTCTAAGATGGTTCATTTGGTGCCCTTGCCTAAGTTGCCTTCCTCCTCTGAGTTGGTCCCTTTATTTCTTCAGAACGTGGTTCGTTTGCATGGGATTCCGGAGAATATCGTTTCTGACAGGGGATCCCAGTTTGTGTCTAGATTTTGGCGGACGTTTTGTGCCAAGATGGGCATCGATTTGTCTTTCTCGTCTGCATTCCATCCTCAGACGAATGGCCAGACGGAGCGAACTAATCAGACCTTGGAAACTTATTTGAGGTGTTTTGTTTCTGCTGATCAAGATGACTGGGTTGCTTTTTTGCCACTGGCCGAATTTGCTCTTAATAATCGGGCTAGTTCTGCCACGTTGGTCTCTCCTTTTTTTTGTAATTCGGGGTTTCATCCTCGTTTTTCCTCTGGTCAGGTGGAGCCTTCGGATTGTCCTGGAGTGGACGTGGTGGTGGACAGGCTACATCAGATTTGGAATCAGGTGGTGGACAATTTGAAGTTATCTCAGGAGAAGACTCAGCAGTTTGCTAATCGCCGTCGCCGCGTGGGTCCCCGACTTCTTGTTGGGGATTTGGTGTGGTTGTCTTCTCGTTTTGTCCCTATGAAGGTCTCTTCTCCTAAGTTCAAGCCTCGGTTCATCGGTCCTTATAGGATCTCGGAGATTCTTAACCCTGTATCTTTTCGTTTGGATCTCCCAGCATCGTTTGCTATTCATAATGTGTTCCATCGGTCGTTGTTGCGGAGGTATGAGGTGCCCGTTGTTCCTTCGGTTGAGCCTCCTGCTCCGGTGCTGGTGGAGGGAGAATTGGAGTATGTTGTTGAGAAGATCTTGAATTCTCGTGTTTCCAGACGCAAACTCCAGTATTTGGTTAAGTGGAAGGGTTATGGTCAGGAGGATAATTCCTGGGTGGTCGCCTCCGATGTTCATGCGACTGATTTGGTCCGCGCCTTCCATAGAGCTCACCCTGATCGCCCTGGGGGTTCTCGTGAGGGTTCGGTGACCCCTCCTCAAGGGGGGGGTACTGTTGTGGATTCTGTTTGTGGGCTCCCTCTGGTGGTTACTGCTGGTACTGGGTGACTTTGGTGGGTTGCGGCCTTTGGTTTCCACCTGTCCATCAGAGGCTGGGTGTTTCCTATTTTACCTGGCCTTTCTGTCATTCCCTTGCCGGCTATCAATGTATTCAGATGTGCTCTGTTTGGTTCCTGCCTACCTGCTCCCAGATCTTTCAGGATAAGCTAAGTGCTGATTTTCAGTTGTTTGGTTTTTTGTCCAGCTTGCTTATTATGTCTCTATGCTAGCTGGTAGCTCTAGTGGACTGAGGTTCTCCCCATGTGCCATGAGTTGGCACATGGGTTCTTGTAATCTCAGGATGGTTTTTTTGATTAGGGTTTTTTGCTGACCGCTCAGTCCCCTTTTGTATCATTCTGCTTTCTAGTTTACAGCGGGCCTCGATTTGCTAAAACTATATATCATCTCTATGTGTGTGCCTTCCTCTCATTTCACCGTCAATACATGTGGGGGGCAACTATATCTTTTTGGGGTTCATTCCTCTGGAGGCAAGTGAGGTCTTTATTTTATCTGCAGTACTAGTTAGCTCTTAGGCTGGTGCGTGGCGTCTAGAACCAACGTAGGCACGCTCCCTGGCTATCTCTAGTTGCGTTTGTCAGGCGTAGGGCAGCGGTCAGCCCAGGTTCCATCACCCTAGAGCTCGTCCGTTATTTACTTGTACTTTGCTTGTCCTGTGCTATCCCTAGCCATTGGGATTCATTACACTATTCCATCCGGTTTGCGTTTAGTTGGACCATCATTTATTTTTCAACAGGACAATGACCCCAAACATACCTCCAGGCTATGTAAGGGCTATTTGACCAAGAGGGAGAGTGATGGGGTGCTACGCCAGATGACCTGGCCTCCACAGTCACCAGACCTGAACCCAATCGAGATGGTTTGGGGTGAGCTGGACCACAGAGTGAAGGCAAAAGGGCCAACAAGTGCTAAGCATCTCTGGGAACTCCTTCAAGATTGTTGGAAGACCATTCCCGGTGACTACCTCTTGAAGCTCATCAAGAGAATGCCAAGAGTGTGCAAAGCAGTCATCAAAGCAAAAGGTGGCTACTTTGAAGAACCTAGAATATAAGACATAATTTCAATTGTTTCACATTTTTTTGGTAAGTATATAATTCCACGTGTTAATTCATAGTTTTGATGCCTTCAGTGTGAATGTACAATTTTCATAGTCATGAAAATACAGAAAAATCTTTAAATGAGAAGATGTGTCAAAACTTTTGGTCTGTACTGTATGTAGATTACTTTTTGCAACCTCTGGTCAGGAACTTACCTTCCTTTGTTAAGGATTCATCACACTTCATTAGTGTCTGTCGGGAATTGTCCGTACCGTCTGACATTTGGTTAGTAACTTGTGATGTTGAACCCCCTGTATTCGGTTATGAGGATGGCATTGGGGCAGTCCTATACTTCATGGATAAATTAGGGCATTCTGACAGGATGCATGATTCTCTGATTGTAGATTTATTGGATTTCATCCTGAAACACAATTTTTTTGTGTTTGATAGAACTTACTATCTTCAGACGTCGGGGGTGGCCATGGGGGCGAGGTGTGCCCCGACTCTCGCCAATCTCTTTTTGGGATGTTGGGAAGCCACCATGGTCTACCCCCTCGAATTGTTCAAGAGTAACGTACGCCATTGGCTACTTTACATTGTTGATGTCTTTTTCATTTGGTTGGGCACTAAAGATGACTGTTGCAGATTCATTGATCTATTGAATGACAATCCACATAATGTTCTGCTAACGTATTCAATGTCCTCCTCCACAGTGGCCTTTCTAGATCTACAAGTGTCCGTGAATGATGGTTCTATCTCCACCAAACTATACCGGAAGCCCACAGCTACAAACTCATTGTTGGACTATAGGAGTTTTCATCCGCTACATACTAGGGATGGGGTCCCCATAGGACAATTTTTGAGGACAAGAAGGAATTGCACCTCAGACAAGGATTTTCGTTCAGAGGCTCTGGATTTGACAGATCGCTTCAAACAGAGGAATTATCCCCATAAGAGTAGCTCTCGGGACTTTCAACGGGCTAGGGCCCCTACACAAGAGTCATTGTTGGAGGTACGTAATAGGGTGGGTGATAATAAACCTAGGCTCATTACCAATTATAATAGTCATTGGACACAGATCAGGACCATTTTACAAAAACATTGGGGTATCCTAACCACTGATCTTCACACCTCTAATGTGGTTGGGGATTGGCCATTGTTGACGGCCAGAAGAGCCCCTAATTTTAGGGATGTTCTTACTAGGAGCCACTATGTGAGGAAAACTGTTAGGCTCAACCAGGGGATCAATTTGAGGGGTTCCTTAGCGTGCGGCGGCTGCAATATATGTTCTCATATGTCACCCACGATGGACTTTTTCACCAACCCAGGAGATGGCAGAGAACATAGACTTCGGTCTTACATCAATTGCAAAACCACCTGTGTCATCTATGCACTGATTTGCCCATGCCAACAGATTTATGTAGGCCAAACATCGCAGGAACTGCGAATCAGGGTTCAAAAGCATTTTTCAACGATTAATCTTGCATTGGCCGATTCTATGAAGGGCAAGACCCTCACCCCGATGGCAGTCCACTTTTTAGAAGAACATGCTGGTCGGGTTACCAATACGTGGGTGATAGGGCTTGAATGGATCTATACTTCAATTAGGGGTGGTTCACCCAAGCAAGCCCTATTACATTCTGAATCACGATGGATCTTTAACCTCAGTTCTATTGCACCTGCAGGTCTGAATAAAGAATTACTATTCACCGGGTTCTTGGGATAACATCTTCAGACTGCCTGAAGGATCATGCATAGGCTTTGGCATTTGTCACTACATGTCTATCGCCTGAGGAGAATTTGGACTGATGGGCTACATTCCTGTGACTACTTCATTGGCACTGCTATGTACATATATTCATATGATATTCCTATGGCTGCTAAAAGCTATAGATATTTGTATTGTTGCCGAGTCTTCAGTAGCCCGCATTTAACTTACATACATGTGGTCTCAGGCTCTTCCCTCTCCCCCCCCCTCCTTTTTTTGAAGTTATATACGGGAGGTTTTTTGTTCCTTGGTTCATGAGGCAGGGCTCTTTGGTTCATGTGTTGGTGGGCTGCCTTCCTCATTCTAGTCGCACACCGTGGCTCTTATCTCATGAGAATCATGGCTCTTTTCACACACCATGGCTCTTATGCTATAAAATATATATGGGCACATAGGGATTTGTGTACATGTATCCCTTTGGGACCTATAGATTTATCTTATGAGTTTGACCAGGATGATTACCTGCTTTTTTAGATTTTTCTGTATTTTATAGGTCTATATAAGTGTATATTTAATAAAGTTACTGCAATTATTAAATTGTTACTGGTATTCATCCCTGTTTGCTCCGCATTCATGGTTGCACTTGTAAGCATGGTTTGGCTGATGGCTATCCCTGGGGATTGTGTGCTGTGCGGTGTGCATACTGATTGAAACTTGAGGTGTATATGTTTTGGCATTGCTGGAATACACCACTGTCTTCTCTCTTTTTTTTTTGCCCTGGAATACATGTCTTATCGTATAGACAAGTATATTGGGCTTTGCTGGGACGCCAGCTTATACCTAATACCTGTGGATTATTTTGCGATCCAGGCGCCTGTGTACACACAGGCTCATCAGCTGTGTTTGCGTTCCATATGTGGACACACCCCCTTTTCCTTTGAGCTGCACGGACGCTTTTGCGATTTGAGCCTTACTCACGCAGGCACTGTTTCATCCTGGGATGGTCATGCGCATTCCAGCACTTGGGTTTCTTCTGGTCACACGGTCTGGTTCACGCTGGCTGGCTATTAGGTAATTTGTGTCGTGACTATTTAATCACGGTGAACATGTTCGCTGTCACTTCCCTGACGAAGCTCCTTGTGTGGGAGCGATACGCGTGGGTCACCGCCGTCACCCTCTCGGGACCTGGACTTTGTTCCTCTGCCCTTTCCATATGCTACACTTCAGGCAATATAACCCTTCGTTGTTCTGTGCCCTATGGGATTTATTGTTTCCCCATGTAGATGCACATTAGAGTTTCCATGAGCCAATTTATGGGGTTTATTTGACCTACAGTTGTGGCCAAAAGTATTGACACCCCTGCAATTCTGTCAGATAATACTCAGTTTCTTCCTGAAAATGATTGCAAACACAAATTCTTTGTTATTATTATCTTCATTTAATTTGTCAAATGAAAAAAACACTAAAAGAATTGTTCTAAAGCCAAATTGGATATAATTCCACAGCAAACATAAAAAAAGGGGTGGACAAAAGTATTGGCACTGTTCAAAAAATCATGTGATGCTTCTCTAATTTGTGTAATTAACAGCACCTGTAACTTACCTCACCACCTGTGCACTTGACCCCATCCCCTCCCACTTGCTCCCCAACCTCACTAACATGCTCATTCCAGCCCTAACCCATTTCTTCAACCTATCGCTATCTTCTGGTACCTTCCCCTCTGCCTTCAAACATGCCACTATCACACCCATCCTCAAAAAAACAAACCTTGACCCAACTGCTATGTCCAGCTACCGCCCCATATCACTGCTCCTGTTTGCTTCAAAACTCCTTGAGCAGCATGTCCATGCTCAAATTTCCTCCCACCTCTCATCTAACTCTCTCCTTGACAACCTCCAATCTGGCTTCCGCCCCCACCACTCCACCGAAACTGCCCTGGCAAAAATTACTAATGACTTACTTACAGCCAAAGCTAACAGACAGTTCTCCATCCTCCTCCTTCTTGACCTGTCCTCTGCTTTCGACACAGTCGATCACTGCCTACTGCTACAGATTCTTTCTTCCCTTGGCATCAAAGACCTTGCCCTGTCCTGGATTGCCTCATACCTTTCCGACCGCACATTTAGTGTTTCCCACTCCCACACTACCTCCTCATCCCGCCCTCTCTCTGTTGGAGTCCCTCAAGGCTCTGTCCTAGGGCCCCTGCTTTTTTCCATCTATACCCTTGGCCTAGGGCAACTCATAAAGTCCCATGGCTTCCAGTACCACCTGTATGCGGACGACACTCAGATCTACCTCTCTGGCTCAGATGTTGCCTCTCTTCTGTCCAGAATCCCTGAGTGTCTGTCAGCCATATCCTCCTTCTTCACCCCTTGCTTCCTAAAACTCAATGTAGACAAAACCGAACTCATCATCTTTCCCCCATCTCACATATCCCCCCTACCTGATCTATCTATTATGGTAAACGGCATCACGTTCTCTCCTGCACTTGAAATCCGCTGCCTCGGGGTAACTCGACTCTGCCTTGTCCTTCAAACCACACGTTCAAACCCTTGCCACCTCCTGTCGCTTCCAACTCAAAAATATTGCCAGAATCCATCCCTTCCTCACCCCACAATCTACTAAGACTCTTGTGCATGCTCTTATCATCTCCCGCCTCGACTACTGCAACACCCTCCTCTGTGGCCTCCCCGCTAACTCTCTTGCACCACTCCAGTCTGTCCTCAACTCTGCTGCCCGGCTAATCCACCTCTCTCCTCGCTACTCCCCTGCTCCTCCCCTTTGCAAATCCCTCCACTGGCTCCCAATTCCCAAACGAATCCAGTTCAAACTACTAACACTGATCTACAAAGCCATCCACAACCTGTCCCCTCCCTATATCTCTGAACTAATCTCCCAATACCTTCCCTCACGTAATCTCCGATCCTCCCAAGACCTCCTACTCTCCTCCACACTTATTCGTTCCTCACACAACCGCCTCCAAGATTTCTCCCGAATATCCCCCATCCTCTGGAATTCCATGGCTCAACACGTCCGACTATCCACCACCCTCGGATCCTTCAGATGGAACCTGAAAACCCATCTCTTCAAGAAAGCCTACAGGCTGCAATAACGATTCTGCCGCCTCGCCATCGCCAGAGCAGCCGCCTCACCACCGCCAGAGCTGCTGCACCTCTGACCTTCTGGCTCTTCCCCACTATCCCATAGAATGTAAGTCCGCAAGGACTGGGTCCTCTCCCCTCTGTACCAGTCTGTCACTGTAAACTTGTTTACTGTAAACGATATTTATAACCCTGTATGTAACCCCTTTCTCATGTACAGCACCATGGAATTAATGGTGCTATATAAATAATAATAAATAATAAAATAAACTTACCTGTGGCACCTAACAGGTGTTGGCAATGACTAAATCACACTTGCAGCCAGTTGACATGGATTAAAGTTGACTCAACCTCTGTCCTGTGTCCTGGTGTGTACTACATTGAGCATGGAGAAAAGAAAGAAGACCAAAGAACTGTCTGAGGACTTGAGAAACCAAATTGTGAGGAAGAATGAGCAATCTCAGTGCTACAAGTCCATCTCCAAAAACCTGAATGTTCCTGTGTCTACCGTGCGCAGTGTCATCAAGAAGTTTAAAGCCCATGGCACTGTGGCTAACCTCCCTAGATGTGGACGGAAAAGAAAAATTGACAAGAGATTTCAACGCAAGATTGTGCGGATGTTGGATAAAGAACCTCGACTAACATCCAAACAAGTTCAAGCTGCCCTGCAGTCCGAGGGTACAACAGTGTCAACCCGTACTATCCGTCGGCGTCTGAATGAAAAGGGACTATATGGTAGGAGACCCAGGAAGACCCCACTTCTTACCCCGAGACATAAAAAAGCCAGGCTAGAATTTGCCAAAACGTACCTGAAAAATCCTAAAACGTTTTGGAAGAATGTTCTCTGGTCAGATGAGACAAAAGTAGAGCTTTTTGGGCAAAGGCATCAAGATAGAGTTTACAGGAGAAAAAAAAAGAGGCATTCAAACAAAAGAACACGGTCCCTACAGTCAAACATGGCGGAGGTTCCCTGATGTTTTGGGGTTGCTTTGCTGCCTCTGGCACTGGACTGCTTGACCGTGTGCATGGCATTATGAAGTCTAAAGACTACCAACAAATTTTGCAGCATAATGTAGGGCCCAGTGTAAGAAAGATGGGTCTCCCTCAGAGGTCATGGGTCTTCCAGCAGGACAATGACCCAAAACACACTTCAAAAAGCACTAGAAAATGGTTTGAGAGAAAGCACTGGAGACTTCTAAGGTGGCCAGCAATGAGTCCAGACCTGAATCCTATAGAACACCTGTGGAGAGATCTAAAAATGGCAGTTTGGAGAAGGCACCCTTCAAATATCAGGGACCTGGAGCAGTTTGCCAAAGAAGAATGTTCTAAAATTCCAGCAGAGCATTGTAAGAAACTCATTGATGGTTACCGGAAGCGGTTGGTCGTAGTTATTTTGTCTAAAGGTTGTGCAACCAAGTATTAGGCTGAGGGTGCCAGTACTTTTGTCTGGGCCATTTTTGGAGTTTTGTGTGAAATGATCAATGTTTTGCTTTTTGCTTCATTCTCTTTTGTGTTTTTTCATTTAAGACAAATTAAATGAAGATAATAATACCAAAGAATTTGTGATTGCAATCATTTTCAGGAAGAAACTGAGTATTATCTGACAGAATTGCAGGGGTGTCAATACTTTTGCCCACAACTGTATCTCTTGCCATATCTGGTGCTTTATTTTGGACCATGGGGGCCATTTTTGCTCTGTATCAACCATTGATCTAGGGCCCTTTTTTTTGCATCATGAGCGGATAGGTTTATGTTTCACATAGGCTTTGCATATGATATTATTACATTGGGATTATTACATGTCCTGAGGGGTGACTGTCATGCATTTTGGTTTTAAATATGTTTTTATTGCTGTGCTGTGTTCATGTTCATTAATAAATATTTTTGTATGTCATGGTGTGCATATGTTACAGCAGTGCTTTCCTTCTTACTTCGTCTTTCCTTACACTTACTACAAAAGTTACTGGCTGCTACAAATGTAGTGGATGTGAAGCCTGTAAAAACATTGAAGTTGGAGAAGTATTTTTTTGCTACAGATAATATCAAGAGATATGAGATCAGATCTTTCATCAACTGTAATAGTGAAGGGATTGTCTATAGAGCCTTGTGTACATGTGGTCTAATCTATGTCGGTAAAACCATCAGAGTTCAGGGGAAGAGTTGGTGAACACTTGAGAGACAGTGAAAAAGAGAGATACACCATTAGCAAGGCACGTTAATTCTGTCCATGGTGGCAATACCTCTTCAGAAAAATTCATGGGAATTGACAACATGGCAGCATGAAGCAAAATGGATTTATCGCCTTGGATCTACTGTCCCAGGAGGTTGAAATCAACAACTTACCTTTGGTTGATTTCTTTGAAATTTTAGGGCGTTCCTAGGGCTGTGTATTGAGGGTGAGCCGTTGTCGAGTGGGGGCGCCAGTGTACAGGTCCTAGGGTGCCAACTCTGCTGTTAGGCAGAGTGAATTACATAGATATTTGTAAGTGCAGGGGATTTGAGAGGCTTTCCTTTCTTCTTTTCCCATTTGTGCTCTCCTTTAATCTTTATGTGCTGTGGTTTTGTCTGTGGTTGTTGGTGCCCTCCTCTTCATCCTCTTTTTATTTTTGACCCTTTTTTTACCTTAGTTATAGCCTGTTGACCTCTGTTCATGTGGTAAAATGAGAAGCCAATTGAAACTCTTTCATTGAATACTGGGCAACAGTGTTGCCCGGTTTTCCATCTCTCTCTTGGGTTATTGTATATTTTTTGAACAGCTGATGGGATTTGGAATAGGATGACACACTTATATATAGTATTTTTGGTCTATCTTCTACCCTTGGTCACCAAGATGACTATCACATGCTACTTTGTAATCTACCTGATATTTAATGTGATATTATGACTTGCCCCTTGATTGTTAAAATGTGCTGTATCCATTTATGAATGCCACTGTGCTTTATTGTGTATGTTTTATTGCCCAGGTGATTTTTTGGGCGCTCCGTGTCTGGTATGGGTCATGCATGCGTTCTCCTTGGTTGAGGTTGTTCTTTGGCTCCGGGAACATTTAATGCATTTCACCACTGTGCTTTGAGTATACGGAAGTTGATTATGTGTCTCACCGCTTTGCGGTTCATGCACCTGAATGAAGTACTGTATCCATCTGACCGCACGTGTTGTTCGCGCATGTGTCCGGCTATGGGCGCACCACTGGACTCTGAATGAGTTGACATGCTGGATGTTTTGGCATGCGGTCCACGACACCTGCGTTCCACTTGAATCACCAATGAGGTGTTTTTTGCCATGTGATCTATCATTCACACTATTACATGTCTATGATTGGTTTTGGGTGGCCTCCTGTTTTGCTTTACTGAATTTTGATTTGTTATCGGGCATTTTTTTTCATATGCTAATGTTTATATAAATGGACCCTATCATGGAATCTTTCCCATGGGATGTGTGATAGAAATATATATATCATGTAGATCTCACTTGCATGTATACTCCTCTATAATCAAATATATACTTATATGCTCACAGCTAATATATACATTATAATCAATGGTTTAAAATGGCTGACACGAACTGATATAAATTAGACAGATCATATGGGGTTTTCCATCCCAAAAAAGCGGAATAGTGTCAGATGTATTAACTGCTGATCAAATGTCTCAACTCTGTCCTACATGCAGAGAGCTACATTTTACTTGCTTGGTCAGCAGTCATATGAGCATTAATCACAATATTCCATATATGTTTAGATAACCAATGACAGAGGAGCTAGACAATATGGTAATTAACTAACCACCCCTGACAACCCCTAACCACTCCTTTCTATGTGAAAATATAAAACTATGTATGTACAATAAAGTATCAGTATTGATGGAATGTTGTTCTGACACAATGGTGTTGCAGTCTCATTCCTTTGAGCGCTCAAAATACTCAGTCTAATTGGGAGCGGCCACAGCACACACAGAGGGATAAATTTATCCAACCCAAATATTTCCATAACATAATGGCGCCCCCAACAGCGAGGCATGGATGAAACACACGGGATCCTTCTGACCGGAGACATGGAGGTTTTAGCCGCGGCCTTGGTTCAGGGGATGGAGACTGCGCAGCTCCATAAGGTAAGAAAATGTTATCATCTTACCTGAAAGTCCCCTGTGCCCAGTCCGGGTCTATGCCTCTTGCCGGTCAGGTGTGGTCACCAATTCCCAGGTAGTGTAAAAAGTCCGTAGCCACGAATCCAAACCCTGGGAGGTGTCTGCTGTGTGCCGTGTATGTGTTCTGTGTTTGTGTAAAATCCGGGAGAGGAAGGAAAAGTGACTTGTTTTTGGTGACTGGGTAACAGACCGCAGGAGGTCAAATCGCTCGATAAGTTATTGCAGGATTCCCGTGCATAGGAAGGACAGGTAGTCCTGGGGCAGTCCCATGTTCCAGGCACGGGTAGTGATAACTTAGAGGGCTACTGCAGATTCCCGTAGTGCCGGCGATCCAGTTAGGACGTCCGGACCGGGGTGGTAGATTTCCCGCTTGTTGTGCTTCTCACTCACTCAGGCGGCCCAGGCGCAGGTGCGTCCAGTGCGATTGGCAGTAGTCTGTTCCCAGCGCAACCTGCATGTGTCACAGAATTTAAAAGGGCATCTCTCGGATTGTCTATCAGTTTCTGTCTGTCAAGTGTTGCTTCTTTAAGAAGCATGAAATAGTAAAAGAAAGTTTTGTTGTTTTTTTTTCCTTCTCTCTTGAACTTCCTCTTTTTTCAGCTGCTGAAGCAGAGATGCATTGTAAATCACACTGTCACATCTGTTTTTTTTTTCCCTGACTGTTTTCAGCTGCAATGCTGGCTATGTGTAGCTATTTGTGAAGAAACAAATTGTATCTATCATTTTTGGTGCGACATACGTGTTTTCAGATACGTGATTTTAGTGACATTGATTGCAATAGCATACGGAACGAAAAGAGGAAGTGTGTCTCTGACTGTATTTGAGCGCAGAGATTCTAAAAGAAAAAAGGAGAAGAGAAAAGCCGTTTTAATTTTTTTTACTCTCTTAAAGGGTCTTTTTCTTTTTGCGGCATTTTAAAGTTTTTTAATTAAGTTTTCCTCAATCTTCAATCTCTTTACCTTTTTACTTTTTTTTGGGAAAAAGTTTTTTTTCTTTCCTGTTGTATCATAATTTTTAGTTTTTGGTTGTGAACTGAGTTTTTGACGGTTTTTCTTATCGTTTTGGGTTTTTCTTAGAGTTTTATATACTCACTTTTAGAAGTTTTTTTTAGTAATGTTTTCTTTTTTTTCATTTTTGTGTGTTTTTCATTTTTTGCTTTTGCCATGGGGAATAAAGTGGCCGAGCAACAGGAAAGTCTTTTATTTCCTGATGAGCAAACAGCCCCTAGATAGTGGCAGAACACGAAGGTGTTAAGTATGTGAAGATTTTGGAAGGTATAAAGTACGTGAAATTCATTAGAATGGCAGACTTCAAGCTGCGGAGTGGCATGACGTAGAAAGGAAAATAAGGGAAGTTAGCTGATGTTAGATTGCTGAATGCCAATACATGGTATGAAGTAGCAGCAGAGCTTACATCGTTTAGGTGGTACAGAAAGTTATGTGAGCAAACCAGGAAGTAATTTTTGTGGGTATGAGACGGGAGAATCTGCGCAGTCTGCTTTTAGCAGAATCCATGGTATAGGTCAGTGATGGGCAACCTTTTGAGCTCGGTGTGTCAAAATTCGCCAAAAAACCGAGCATAACTTGGGTGGTGTGTCACCTTGATAAAAAAACATAATTTTGCGACATGTATAGTTTAAATAACAAATATGTATAATTAGAATTAACTTACCTGCTTAGTGACTTCTTTGTTCATCTGTCAGTTGGTTTCTTTTGTTGGTCTTGCTATTATTTAACTTGTGTGGGGTGCCGTGAACTAAGATAAGTGAGGGGGAGGGGGAATTCTTCCAGTGATGGCGAACCTGTGGCACTCCAGCTGTTGCAAAACTACAATTCCCATCATGTCTTCACAGCCAAAGCCTTTGCTTTGAATGGCCAGCCATGATGGGAATTGTAGTTTTGCAACAGCTGGACTGCCACAGGTTCGCCATCACTGATGCCTCCCTCTCACTTATCTCAGTAATGGCCAATGACACCCCACAGTTCACTGGATGATGGTTGCTGTAGTAGTCACAGGGCCTCCAGACAGCAATCACAGGGCCTCCAGACAGCAATCACAGGGCCTCCAGACAGCAATCACAGGGCCTCCAGACAGCAATCACAGGGCCTCCAGACTGCAATCACAGGGCCTCCAGACAGCAATCACGGGGCCTCCAGACAGCAATCACGGGGCCTCCAGACAGCAATCACGGGGCCTCCAGACAGCAATCACAGGGCCTCCAGACAGCAATCACAGGGCCTCCAGACAGCAATCACAGGGCCTCCAGACAGCAATCACAGGGCCTCCAGACAGCAATCACAGGGCCTCCAGACAGCAATCACAGGGCCTCCAGACAGCTATCACAGGGCCTCCAGACAGCAATCACAGGGCCTCCAGACAGCTATCACAGGGCCTCCAGACAGCTATCACAGGGCCTCCAGACAGCTATCTCCTCAGGCCTCAGAAGTGCAGCCTGGGACTTCTGGTCGGTGCAGCCTGGGACTTCTGGTCGGCGCAGCAGGGAGCAGCGCAATGTCGCCCAAACAACACAGATCCGACGCAGAGGCCTGGGACTTCCGGGAGCTGCGCCTGGCCTACCGGAAGTCCCAGGCCTAGACGCTCTGCACCGGAGCTCTGTTGTTTGGACCCACAGACCTCCTGCATGGCATCCGATCCGATAAAAAATCGGATCGGATGCCATTGTTTAGCATTCCGATACCGCAAGTATCGGGTATCGGCCGATATTTGCTGTATCGGAATTCCGATACCGAGATCCGATACTTTTGTGGTATCGGGTATCGGTATCGAAACAACATTAATGTGTAAAATAAAGAATTAAAATAAAAAATATTGCTATACTCACCTCTCCGACGCAGCCTGGACTTCAGCGAGGGAACCGGCAGCGTTGTTTCCTTAAAAATCGCGGTTTTCCTTCCTTACTTGAAGTCCCGGCTTGTGATTGGTCGCGTGCCGCCCATGTGACCGCGACGCGACCAATCACAGCAAGCCGTGACGTAATTTTAGGTCCTTCAGGATTTAAAAATTACGTTCCGGCGTTGTGATTGGTTGCGTTGCGGTCACATGGGCGACGCGACCAATCACAAGCCGGGACGTCACGGGAGGCAGGACACGCGCGCATTTTAAAATGACCGCGACGCAACCAATCACAATGCCGGAACGTAATTTTAAAATCCTGAAGGACCTAAAATTACGTCACGGCTTGCTGTGATTGGTCGCGTCGCGGTCACATGGGCGGCACGCGACCAATCACAAGCCGGGACTTCAAGTAAGGAAGGAAAACCGCGATTTTTAAGGAAACAACGCTGCCGGTTCCCTCGCTGAAGTCCAGGCTGCGTCGGAGAGGTGAGTATAGCAATATTTTTTATTTAAATTCTTTATTTTACACATTAATATGGTTCCCAGGGCCTGAAGGAGAGTTTCCTCTCCTTCAGACCCTGGGAAAGAAGCAATTTCTATGGGGCCACGGCCGGCGTGTCACTGAAAATGACTACGCGTGTCAGCACTGACACGCGTGTCATAGGTTCGCCATCACTGGTATAGGTAGTTATTTTTGCACAGTATGTGGTGCGCCCCGTCTCTCCCTACAGGGAGAAGGCATAATTGCTCCTCTCTAGGGTTGAGCGAAACGGGTCGTTCATTTTCAAAAGTCGCCGACTTTTGGCAAAGTCGGCGTCTCATGAAACCGAGCCGATCCCAGCGTTGCATCGGCCATGCGGTACGCGACTTTCGCGCCAAAGTCGCGTTTCAATGACGCGAAAAGCGCCATTTCTCAGCCAATGAAGGTGAACGCAGAGTGTGGGCAGCGTGATGACATAGGTCCTGGTCCCCACCATCTTAGAGAAGGGCATTGCAGTGATTGGCTTGCTGTCTGCGGCGTCACAGGGGCTATAAAGGGGCGTTCCCGCCGACCGCCATCTCACTGCTGCTGATCTGAGCTTAGGGAGAGGTTGCTGCCGCTTCATCAGAAGCAGGGAGAGCGTTAGGCAGGGTCCATTAACCACCAAACCGCTTGTGCTGTAGCGATTTCCACTGTCCAACACCACCTTCGGTGTGCAGGGACAGTGGAAGCTCCTTTTTTTTTTTTTTTCTCTCAGCGCTGTAGCTCATTGGGCTGCCCTAGAAGGCTCCCTGATAGCTGTATTGCTGTGTGTACGCCACTGTGCAAACCAACTGCTTTTTTCAAAGCACATATCCTCTTGTTCCTTCCTTTCTGCACAGCTATCTTTTTTGTTTGTCCACACTTTTTATTTAATTTGTGCATCAGTCCACTCCTTATTGCTGCCTGCCATACCTGGCTGAGATTACTGCAGGGAGATAGTAATTGTAGGACAGTCCCTGTTTTTTTTTTTTTTTGTGGGAGTGCAGCGCCCCAGAGTCCTGGTCGTTGCAGTACTGTGGCTCCGCCACTATGGGGAGCTATGGTGCGTCTGATGGCACTGAAGGAGTTCATCTGACCAGGTATCACAGACACCAATACATTTCACAGCTGGGCCTCCGGGGGGAGCTAAGGGTTCTATTCATTAGGCCACTCCCCACCATAGTGGGTAAACTGGGGGTCAGGCAGGAAGTTAGATGAGAAAGCTGACTGGGTTGGAACCAGGCAACACCTTGTGGCAGAGGGTGTTGTGGGGGAAGATACAGTAGGGTCTCTGTCAGGGGTGGGATCCTGACAGAGGCTTGGCAACTTGAGCGAACGTAACGGGACCGCGCCTGCTCCGGGTAGCGGCGGTGCCCAAGGAAGGACTAGAAGCGAGATAGATTGTGCTGAGTGAGAAACGAGATCAAGCAAAAGGAGAAATACCAGTAGGGGTCGTGCTGTAAGACCGGAGCAACACCCTACTGAGGCGCACTACCGGTGGCCGGAACACCGAGGGAGTATCATAACATTCAGCTTCAAGCAATACTCTAAACAGCGGCAGGACAGTCAGTCTAAGGCGGGCTGTCTAACTTAAATCACCTATGCAGTCTTGGGGGGCAACTTGTGGAGAGGGGCGACTCTAGGGTCCCGGAAGAGCTCCGAGCCTACCCGTCATACGGGTGCCGTCCCAACCAGAACAACAGGGAGGGACGGAGGATTAGAAGAACATCATTTAATCGAGTTGTGAGGGAACTTAAGAAACAGACACAACGGTTGTGGGGACTTTCCGTAAGCACAGCAGGGAAGGACCACAACACATAGCGCTAGAAGGAAGGCACCGATTTCCACCTGTGAGGAGAATTCCGGAGGTGCCATTGGACCGGCCGGACTTGCGCAGCCTGGTGAACCGTATTCCGGACTGAGGACCCAGAGATCTTCAGTAAAGAGGTAAAGAGACTGCAACCTGGTGTCCTCGTTATTTACTGCACCGCACCACTACAGCCTCACCACCCCCATCTACATCATCCACTCCTAGTAATCCCCTGTGCGCCCCACGGCAGGGTCACGGACCGGGGCCTAGCCGCCGTGACAACCCCAGAGCAGAGACTCAGAGGCCCGGTACCGGGTACCCCTCGGCCATGCGGCAGTGGGGGCGCTACAGGAGATTAAGATTAGCATTTCTGCTAGAGTGCCATCCCTGTGTGTGCCATCCCTGTGTGTGCCATCCCTGTGTGTGCCATCTCTCACTCAGTGGGCCATAGAAAGCCTTTTTATTTTTTTGCTTGATTTGGTTTCTAAAATCTACCTGAAAAAAAAACAAAAACATCAATCAGTGGGAGATTAATATTGGCTTCAGGGCTTGTGTGCCACTCCTGACTCCTGTGTGTGCCATCTCTCACTCAGTGGGCCATAGAAAGCCTATTTATTTTTTTGCTTGATTTGGGTTCTAAAATCTACCTGAAAAAAAAAAACATCAATCAGTGGGAGATTAATATTGCCCTTTTTGCTTGTGTGCCACTCCTGACTCCTGTGTGTGCCATCTCTCACTCAGTGGGCCATAGAAAGCCTATTTATTTTTTTGCTTGATTTGGGTTCTAAAATCTACCTGAAAAAAAAAAACATCAATCAGTGGGAGATTAATATTGCCCTTTCTGCTTGTGTGCCACTCCTGACTCCTGTGTGTGCCATCTCTCACTCAGTGGGCCATAGAAAGCCTATTTATTTTTTTGCTTGATTTGGGTTCTAAATTCTACCTGAAAAAAAAAAAACATCAATCAGTGGGAGATTAATATTACCCTTTCTGCTTGTGTGCCACTCCTGACTCCTGTGTGTGCCATCTCTCACTCAGTGGGCCATAGAAAGCCTATTAATTTTTTTGCTTGATTTGGGTTCTAAAATCTACCTGAAAAAAAACAAAAAACCATCAATCAGTGGGAGATTAATATTGCCCTTTCTGCTTGTGTGCCACTCCTGACTCCTGTGTGTGCCATCTCTCACTCAGTGGGCCCTAGAAAGTCTTTTTATTTTTTTAGTATTTGGTTTCTAAATTGTCCCTGAAAGAAATCATTTGATCTTATTTGGTTTCTAAAGTCTCCCTGAGAAAAAAAAAAAAAAAAAAAGGTGTGAGATTAATATTGACATTTGTGCTTGAGTGACAGTCCTGCGTGTGTGGCATCTCTGTGATTTGTTGCCACAGAAAACAGAGTGTGTAACATTGTGCCTGATTTTCCTTGTGGTCTCACCAATCTGTTAAGGGATATTGAAATCATACTGAAGTTATAGCTCACCGTGTAAGTTGTTTGACAGCAACAAATAAAGTTACTTTGGTTAATTTTTTAAAACAATGAGGAAGTCTGGTGCAAGAGGTCGTCGTGGCCGTGGGCGTTCATTGTCAGCTGGTAATGATGGTAGTGGTAGTGGAGCATCAGGTGGTCGTGGGGATAAAAATATTCCACCTAAGTCTGGAGCTGTGGAGCCAGTTTCGTCGTCTGGCTACACAAGGCCTCGAACGCTCTCTTTTCTGGGAGTCGGAAAACCGCTTTTAAAGGCGGAGCAGCAACAGCAAGTTTTGGCTTACATTGCAGACTCAGCCACTAGCTCTTTTGCCTCCTCTTCTGAAACTGGTAAATGTAAAAGCAGCGCGTCGCTTGTGGATGTTCACGGTCAGGGACAAGTCGCTTCCTTGTCCTCTTCAGCAAAAACTACAACAAGAGAGAAGGATGCAGCAGGCGACACAACGGGTTACTCCATGGAGCTCTTTAGACATACCGTCCCTGGCTTAGAAAGTGAAACACTTAACAGGCCATGCCCATTACAAGTAGATTCTGACATGGAGTGCACTGATGCACAGCCACAGCCAGAGTACTATGCTGCTCCTTTGACTCAGACCACCACATTGCCCTCTCAGGGTACTGATCCACAATCAGACCCTGATGAGACTATGTTGCCCCGCCACGAACGCTATACCACCGACCGACACAGTGACACAGACAAAGTTGCACACGAGCTCGAAGAGGAGGTAATAGATGACCCAGTTGTTGACCCCGATTGGCAGCCATTGGGGGAACTGGGTGCAGGCGGCAGTAGTTCAGAAGCGGAGGTGGAGGAGGGGCCGCAGCAGGCATCAACATCGCAACAGGTTCCATCTGCCGTGCCCGTATCTGGCCCAAAACGCGTGTCAAAGCCAAAACCTGTTGGAGGACAGCGTGGCCATCCGGTTAAAGCTCAGTCTGCAATCCCTGAAAAGGGATCCGATGCTAGGAAGAGTGCAGTCTGGCATTTTTTTAAACAACATCCAATTGATCAGCGCAAAGTCATCTGTCAAAAATGTTCAACTAGCTTAAGCAGAGGCCAGAATCTGAAAAGTCTAAATACTAGTTGCATGCATAGACACTTAACCACCATGCATTTTCAAGCCTGGACTAACTACCAAACGTCCCTTAAGGTTGTAGCACCCTCGGCCAATGAAGCTAGTCAGCAACGCAACATCCCTTCCGTCACTGTAAGGCCACCATTTTCCGCACCACCGGCAGTATCTGTGCAGGTTTCTTTGCCAGCCAAAAGCAGTCAGGGTCAGGGAATCACCAGTTTTGTAGGAGGAAATATTGAATCTAGGTCACCGGCGGAAACAATACCGTCTCCAACCGTCTCTCAGTCTGCCATGTACACCGGCACACCCGAAAGTTCCACGATCTCCAGCTCTCCAGTCCAGCTCACCCTACATGAGACTCTGGTTAGAAAAAGGAAGTACTTATCCTCGCATCCGTGTACACAGGGTTTTAACGCCCATGTAGCTAGACTAATCTCGTTAGAGATGATGCCCTACCGGTTAGTTGAAAGCGAAGCTTTCAAAGCCCTGATGGAGTACGCTGAACCACGATACCAGCTACCCAGTCGACACTTTTTTCCAGAAAAGCCATCCCAGCCCTGCACCAGCATGTTAAACAGCGCATCGTCCATGCACTCAGGCAATCTGTGAGTACAAAGGTGCACCTGACTACAGATGCATGGACCAGTAGGCATGGCCAGGGACGTTATGTGTCCATCACGGCACACTGGGTGAATGTGGTGGATGCAGGGTCCACAGGGGACATAAATTTCGGGACAGTTGTGCCTAGCCCACGGTCTAGGAAACAGTTGGCTGTAGGCGTTCGCACCCCCTCCTCCTCCTCGTCCTCCTGCAGAAGCTACAGCTCTTCCACAGACCGCAGTCGGCCAACCACTCCATCGGCAGATGACACTGTTGCACACCAGTTGTCCCATTATGGGCCAGCTACTGGCAAGCGTCAGCAGGCTGTATTGGCTATGAAGTGTTTGGGCGACAACAGACACACCGCGGAAGTTCTGTCCGAGTTCTTGCAACAAGAAACGCAGTCGTGGCTGGGCACAGTAGATCTTGAGGCAGGCAAGGTAGTGAGTGATAACGGAAGGAATTTCATGGCTGCCATCTCCCTTTCCCAACTGAAACACATTCCTTGCCTGGCTCACACCTTAAACCTGGTGGTGCAGTGCTTTTTGAAAACTCATCCTGGGTTCACCGACCTGCTCCTCAAAGTGCGTGGACTTTGCTCACATATCCGACGTTCGCCTGTACACTCCAGCCGTATGCAGACCTATCAGCGGTCTTTGAACCTTCCCCAGCATCGCCTAATCATTGACGTTGCAACAAGGTGGAACTCAACACTGCACATGCTTCAGAGACTGTGCCAACAGAGGCGGGCTGTTATGTTTTTGTGGGAGGATACACATACACGGGCAGGCAGTAGGATGGCAGACATGGAGTTGTCAGGTGTGCAGTGGTCGAAGATACAAGACATGTGTCAAGTCCTTCAGTGTTTTGAGGAATGCACACGGCTGGTTAGTGCAGACAACGCCGTAATAAGCATGAGCATCCCCCTAATGCGTCTGCTGATGCAAAGTTTGACGCACATAAAGGATCAGGCGTCTGCACCAGAGGAAGAGGAAAGCCTTGATGACAGTCAGCCATTGTCTGGTCAAGGCAGTGTACAGGACGAGGTAGCGGGCGAAGAGGAGGTGGAGGACGAGGAGGATGATGGGGATGAGTATATTTTTAATGCGGAAGCTTTCCCGGGGGCACTGGAAATTGGTTGCGTGGCAAGGCCGGGTTCTGGTTTTTTGAGGGACACAAGTGACGTAGATTTGCCTGAAACTGCCCCTCAACCAATCACAACCGGAGATTTGACAACTGGAACTTTGGCCCACATGGCGGATTATGCCTTACGTATCCTAAAAAGGGACACACGCATTACGAAAATGATGAACGATGACGATTACTGGTTGGCCTGCCTCCTTGATCCACGCTATAAAGGCAAATTGCTAAATATTATGCCACATGAGAACTTGGAACTAATATTAGCAACCAAACAATCAACTCTTGTTGACCGTTTGCTTCAGGCATTCCCAGCACACAGCGCACGTGATCGTTCTCACACGAGCTCCAGGGGGCAGTAGACTAGGAGTGTTAGGGGTGCACACATCAGAAGTGGCGTTGGACAGAGGGGTTTTCTGACCAGGTTGTGGAGTGATTTTGCTATGACCGCAGACAGGACAGGTACTGCTGCATCAATTGAGTGACAGGAGACAACATTTGTCCAGTATGGTTACTAACTATTTTTCATCCCTTATCGATGTTCTCCCTCAACCGTCATTCCCATTTGATTACTGGGCATCAAAATTAGACACCTGGCCAGAATTGGCAGAATATGCATTGCAGGAGCTTGCTTGCCCGGCAGCAAGTGTCCTATCAGAAAGAGTATTCAGTGCTGCAGGTTCAATATTAACCGAAAAAAGGACTCGTCTGGCTACCCAAAATGTTGACGATCTAACATTCATTAAAATGAACCACAACTGGATTTCGAAATCTTTTGCCCCACCTTGCCCGGCCGACACCTAGCTTTCCTATGAAAAGCTCTTGCCTGTGGACTACTGTGAATTACTTTTCTAATGTCTAATTTGCTGCAGCTGATTGTCCAGCATACGACATGTTTACACCTCCCTAAATGGCCAAACTCCCCACACGGGGCCGTGGTATCGCGACTTGGCGCAAGCACCCGTGAGACTGCTGTTTGTCTGAAGAGGTGGGTGTGCTCGCTTTTGGGCGACGGCATTGCTACTGGGTCCCTCATAGTACAATAAAGTGTCTCTGGCGATGGTGGTGCGCACCCAACGTCAGACACACTGTTGTAACATGAGGGGCCCTGGGCCTGTACCGCCGGCCACAAGAGAGTTCACCCACCCCCAGGTCAAACATTGGTCTACCACTTCCACAGTTATCTCTCACACTTCCACCAATGTTTAGTGTATGCGCTGACATCCTTCCATACCTGCCACTGACAATACCATTGTGTTGACATGTATGATGGTACTTAACATAGTCAGGGGCAGTGTCCTCTATTTACCACAGTAAATACTTTGCGCTAAATTAGTAGGTCTGAAACAACGCAGAGGATCCCACCCCTGAACCTAATGATTGCACCCTTTAGTGTTTTTGTTTTGTTTTAATGCGAGACATTCACATTTATTTTTTGTTTTTGACTACTAACTGGCAGACACTCATTACAATCGGCCTCCACTGACCAGACCACTGCTGCCCGTGTACCCCTGGAACCTATTTTACAGTGCCTACAGCCAGCCCATTTTATTGTGTTAGGCCTTCGAAGCCTGTCTGCGGTCCCTCCTTCCACTAGGCCTCCACTGACCAGACCACTGCTGCCCGTGTACCCCTGGAACCTATTTTACAGTGCCTACAGCCAGCCCATTTTATTGTGTTAGGCCTTCGAAGCCTGTCTGCGGTCCCTCCTTCCACTAGGCCTCCACTGACCAGACCACTGCTGCCCGTGTACCCCTGGAACCTATTTTACAGTGCCTACAGCCAGCCCATTTTATTGTGTTAGGCCTTCGAAGCCTGTCTGCGGTCCCTCCTTCCACTAGGCCTCCACTGACCTGACCACTGCTGCCCGTGTACCCCTGGAACCTATTATAAAGTGCCTACAGCCAGCCCATTTTATTGTGTTAGGCCTTCGAAGCCTGTCTGCGGTCCCTCCTTCCACTAGGCCTCCACTGACCTGACCACTGCTGCCCGTGTACCCCTGGAACCTATTATAAGTGCCTACAGCCAGCCCATTTTATTGTGTTAGGCCTTCGAAGCCTGTCTGCGGTCCCTCCTTCCACTAGGCTTCCACTGACCAGACCAGTGCTGCCCGTGTACCCCTGGAACCTATTTTACAGTGCCTACAGCCAGCCCATTTTATTGTGTTAGGCCTTCGAAGCCTGTCTGCGGTCCCTCCTTCCACTAGGCCTCCACTGACCTGACCACTGCTGCCCGTGTACCCCTGGAACCTATTTTACAGTGCATAGAGCCTATTTTTTTATTTTATTTAATATTAATAAAGCAAGGATGGACTACGATGTACCACGCTATGAGCTACCCAGTTGACAATTCTTTTGCGAGAAAAGCCATCCCACCCCTCCACCAGCATGTTAAAGACCGCATTGTCCTTGCATTCTGTCAATCTGTGAGTCCAAAGGTACACCTAACAACAGACACATGGACCTGTAGGCATGGCCACGGAAGGTTACGTGTCCTTTGTGGCTCGATGGGTTAATGTATTGGATGCATGGTCCACACAGGGGACAGCCTGCTAAGTCTGTCTGCAGTCCCTAATTCAAGTTGTCCTCAACTGAATAAAGCTGAGCTTCTACCTTCTGGCTCTGATTAGCTGCTGTTTTTTAAAAAAATGGTGGTTCCGGCCTACTAACGGTGTCTGCCCCTGCCTGGTGTTGTCCTCAACTGAATAAAGCTGAGCTTCTACCTTCTGGTTCTTATTAAGCTTTTTTCTTTTTTTTTTTTTTTTTTTTAATTGCTGGATGGGGCCTAATACCTCTGTTTGCTGCTCCCTGGTGTTTGTCCTCAACTGAATACAGCTGAGCTTCTACCTTCTGGCTCTCATTAAGTGCTGTTTTTAAATTTAAAAAATTGGTGTTTAGGGCCTACTAACGGTGTCTGCCCCTGCCTGGTGTTGTCCTCAACTGAATAAAGCTGAGCTTCTACCTTCTGGCTTTGATTAACTGCTGTTTTTTAAAAAATTGGTGGTTCCGGCCTACTAACGGTGTCTGCCCCTGCCTGGTGTTGTCCTCAACTGAATAAAGCTGAGCTTCTACCTTCTGGCTCTGATTAACTGCTGTTTTTAAAAAAATTGGTGGTTCCGGCCTACTAACGGTGTCTGCCCCTGCCTGGTGTTGTCCTCAACTGAATAAAGCTGAGCTTCTACCTTCTGGCTCTGATTAACTGCTGTTTTTTTAAAAAAATGGTGGTTCCGGCCTACTAACGGTGTCTGCCCCTGCCTGGTGTTGTCCTCAACTGAATAAAGCTGAGCTTCTACCTTCTGGTTCTTATTAAGCTTTTTTTTTTTTTTTTGCTGGATGGGGCCTAATACCTCTGTTTGCTGCTCCCTGGTGTTTGTCCTCAACTGAATACAGCTGAGCTTCTACCTTCTGGCTCTCATTAAGTGCTGTTTTTAAATAAAAAAAATTGGTGTTTAGGGCCTACTAATGGTGTCTGCCCCTGCCTGGTGTTGTCCTCAACTGAATAAAGCTGAGCTTCTACCTTCTGGCTCTGATTAACTGCTGTTTTTTAAAAAATTGGTGGTTCCGGCCTACTAACGGTGTCTGCCCCTGCCTGGTGTTGTCCTCAACTGAATAAAGCTGAGCTTCTACCTTCTGGTTCTTATTAAGCTTTTTTCTTTTTTTTTTTTTTTTAATTGCTGGATGGGGCCTAATACCTCTGTTTGCTGCTCCCTGGTGTTTGTCCTCAACTGAATACAGCTGAGCTTCTACCTTCTGGCTCTCATTAAGTGCTGTTTTTAAATTTAAAAAATTGGTGTTTAGGGCCTACTAACGGTGTCTGCCCCTGCCTGGTGTTGTCCTCAACTGAATAAAGCTGAGCTTCTACCTTCTGGCTTTGATTAACTGCTGTTTTTTAAAAAATTGGTGGTTCCGGCCTACTAACGGTGTCTGCCCCTGCCTGGTGTTGTCCTCAACTGAATAAAGCTGAGCTTCTACCTTCTGGCTCTGATTAACTGCTGTTTTTTAAAAAATTGGTGGTTCCGGCCTACTAACGGTGTCTGCCCCTGCCTGGTGTTGTCCTCAACTAAATAAAGCTGAGCTTCTACCTTCTGGCTCTGATTAACTGCTGTTTTTAAAAAAATTGGTGGTTCCGGCCTACTAACGGTGTCTGCCCCTGCCTGGTGTTGTCCTCAACTGAATAAAGCTGAGCTTCTACCTTCTGGCTCTGATTAACTGCTGTTTTTTTAAAAAAATGGTGGTTCCGGCCTACTAACGGTGTCTGCCCCTGCCTGGTGTTGTCCTCAACTAAATAAAGCTGAGCTTCTACCTTCTGGCTCTGATTAACTGCTGTTTTTAAAAAAATTGGTGGTTCCGGCCTACTAACGGTGTCTGCCCCTGCCTGGTGTTGTCCTCAACTGAATAAAGCTGAGCTTCTACCTTCTGGCTCTGATTAACTGCTGTTTTTTTAAAAAAATGGTGGTTCCGGCCTACTAACGGTGTCTGCCCCTGCCTGGTGTTGTCCTCAACTGAATAAAGCTGAGCTTCTACCTTCTGGTTCTTATTAAGCTTTTTTTTTTTTTTTGCTGGATGGGGCCTAATACCTCTGTTTGCTGCTCCCTGGTGTTTGTCCTCAACTGAATACAGCTGAGTTTCTACCTTCTGGCTCTCATTAAGTGCTGTTTTTAAATAAAAAAAATTGGTGTTTAGGGCCTACTAATGGTGTCTGCCCCTGCCTGGTGTTGTCCTCAACTGAATAAAGCTGAGCTTCTACCTTCTGGCTCTGATTAACTGCTGTTTTTTAAAAAATTGGTGGTTCCGGCCTACTAACGGTGTCTGCCCCTGCCTGGTGTTTTCCTCAACTGAATAAAGCTGAGCTTCTACCTTCTGGTTCTTATTAAGCTTTTTTCTTTTTTTTTTTTTTTTAATTGCTGGATGGGGCCTAATACCTCTGTTTGCTGCTCCCTGGTGTTTGTCCTCAACTGAATACAGCTGAGCTTCTACCTTCTGGCTCTCATTAAGTGCTGTGTTTTAAAAAAAAATGGTGTTTAAGGCCTACTAACGGTGTCTGCCCCTGCCTGGTGTTTGTCCTCAACTGAATACAGCTGAGCTTCAACCTTCTGGCTCTCATTAAGTGCTGTTTTTAAATAAAAAAATTGGTGTTTAGGGCCTACTAACGGTGTCTGCCCCTGCCTGGTGTTTGTCCTCAACTGAATACAGCTGAGCTTCAACCTTCTGGCTCTCATTAAGTGCTGTTTTTAAATAAAAAAAATTGGTGTTTAGGGCCTACTAACGGTGTCTGCCCCTGCCTGGTGTTGTCCTCAACTGAATAAAGCTGAGCTTCTACCTTCTGGCTCTGATTAACTGCTGTTTTTTTAAAAAAATGGTGGTTCCGGCCTACTAACGGTGTCTGCCCCTGCCTGGTGTTGTCCTCAACTGAATAAAGCTGAGCTTCTACCTTCTGGTTCTTATTAAGCTTTTTTTTTTTTTTTTTAATTGCTGGATGGGGCCTAATACCTCTGTTTGCTGCTCCCTGGTTTTTGTCCTCAACTGAATACAGCTGAGCTTCTACCTTCTGGCTCTCATTAAGTGCTGTGTTTTAAAAAAATGGTGTTTAGGGCCTACTAACGGTGTCTGCCCCTGCCTGGTGTTTGTCCTCAACTGAATACAGCTGAGCTTCAACCTTCTGGCTCTCATTAAGTGCTGTTTTGAAATTTAAAAAATTGGTGTTTAGGGCCTACTAACGGTGTCTGCCCCTGCCTGGTGTTGTCCTCAACTGAATAAAGCTGAGCTTCTACCTTCTGGCTCTGATTAACTGCTGTTTTTAAAAAAATTGGTGGTTCCGGCCTACTAACGGTGTCTGCCCCTGCCTGGTGTTGTCCTCAACTAAATAAAGCTGAGCTTCTACCTTCTGGCTCTGATTAACTGCTGTTTTTAAAAAAATTGGTGGTTCCGGCCTACTAACGGTGTCTGCCCCTGCCTGGTGTTGTCCTCAACTGAATAAAGCTGAGCTTCTACCTTCTGGCTCTGATTAACTGCTGTTTTTTTTAAAAAATGGTGGTTCCGGCCTACTAACGGTGTCTGCCCCTGCCTGGTGTTGTCCTCAACTAAATAAAGCTGAGCTTCTACCTTCTGGCTCTGATTAACTGCTGTTTTTAAAAAAATTGGTGGTTCCGGCCTACTAACGGTGTCTGCCCCTGCCTGGTGTTGTCCTCAACTGAATAAAGCTGAGCTTCTACCTTCTGGCTCTGATTAACTGCTGTTTTTTTAAAAAAATGGTGGTTCCGGCCTACTAACGGTGTCTGCCCCTGCCTGGTGTTGTCCTCAACTGAATAAAGCTGAGCTTCTACCTTCTGGTTCTTATTAAGCTTTTTTTTTTTTTTTTTGCTGGATGGGGCCTAATACCTCTGTTTGCTGCTCCCTGGTGTTTGTCCTCAACTGAATACAGCTGAGCTTCTACCTTCTGGCTCTCATTAAGTGCTGTTTTTAAATAAAAAAAATTGGTGTTTAGGGCCTACTAATGGTGTCTGCCCCTGCCTGGTGTTGTCCTCAACTGAATAAAGCTGAGCTTCTACCTTCTGGCTCTGATTAACTGCTGTTTTTTAAAAAATTGGTGGTTCCGGCCTACTAACGGTGTCTGCCCCTGCCTGGTGTTGTCCTCAACTGAATAAAGCTGAGCTTCTACCTTCTGGCTCTGATTAACTGCTGTTTTTAAAAAAATTGGTGGTTCCGGCCTACTAACGGTGTCTGCCCCTGCCTGGTGTTGTCCTCAACTGAATAAAGCTGAGCTTCTACCTTCTGGTTCTTATTAAGCTTTTTTCTTTTTTTTTTTTTTTTTTTTTTAATTGCTGGATGGGGCCTAATACCTCTGTTTGCTGCTCCCTGGTGTTTGTCCTCAACTGAATACAGCTGAGCTTCTACCTTCTGGCTCTCATTAAGTGCTGTGTTTTAAAAAAATGGTGTTTAAGGCCTACTAACGGTGTCTGCCCCTGCCTGGTGTTTGTCCTCAACTGAATACAGCTGAGCTTCAACCTTCTGGCTCTCATTAAGTGCTGTTTTTAATTAAAAAAAATTGGTGTTTAGGGCCTACTAACGGTGTCTGCCCCTGCCTGGTGTTTGTCCTCAACTGAATACAGCTGAGCTTCAACCTTCTGGCTCTCATTAAGTGCTGTTTTTAAATAAAAAAAATTGGTGTTTAGGGCCTACTAACGGTGTCTGCCCCTGCCTGGTGTTGTCCTCAACTGAATAAAGCTGAGCTTCTACCTTCTGGCTCTCATTAAGTGCTGTGTTTTAAAAAAATGGTGTTTAGGGCCTACTAACGGTGTCTGCCCCTGCCTGGTGTTTGTCCTCAACTGAATACAGCTGAGCTTCAACCTTCTGGCTCTCATTAAGTGCTGTTTTGAAATTTAAAAAATTGGTGTTTAGGGCCTACTAACGGTGTCTGCCCCTGCCTGGTGTTGTCCTCAACTGAATAAAGCTGAGCTTCTACCTTCTGGCTCTGATTAACTGCTGTTTTTTAAAAAATTGGTGGTTCCGGCCTACTAACGGTGTCTGCCCCTGCCTGGTGTTGTCCTCAACTAAATAAAGCTGAGCTTCTACCTTCTGGCTCTGATTAACTGCTGTTTTTAAAAAAAAATGGTGGTTCCGGCCTACTAACGGTGTCTGCCCCTGCCTGGTGTTGTCCTCAACTGAATAAAGCTGAGCTTCTACCTTCTGGCTCTCATTAAGTGCTGTGTTTTTAAAAAATGGTGTTTAAGGCCTACTAACGGTGTCTGCCCCTGCCTGGTGTTTGTCCTCAACTGAATACAGCTGAGCTTCTACCTTCTGGCTCTCATTAAGTGCTGTGTTTTTAAAAAATGGTGTTTAAGGCCTACTAACGGTGTCTGCCCCTGCCTGGTGTTTGTCCTCAACTGAATACAGCTGAGCTTCAACCTTCTGGCTCTCATTAAGTGCTGTTTTTAAATTAAAAAAATTGGTGTTTAGGGCCTACTAACGGTGTCTGCCCCTGCCTGGTGTTGTCCTCAACTGAATAAAGCTGAGCTTCTACCTTCTGGCTTTTGGCCTATAGTATCAGATATTAAACTGCATTTGGCCTACTGGTGTGGTTGGGCCCTTGAAAAAGTGTTTGCTGCTCTTGGGTTTGCTACTCCACTGAACAAAGCAATGCCGCCTGTTTAGTCCTGTTACCAATTTTGAACTGCATTTAGCCTAATTTATTCTTTGGCCCTATATCTGTTTCCTCCTCATCCTGCCCATTGCCCAGCCACTGCTAGATGAGTCTGCTGGTACATTGACCTAGACCACTACATTCCCCTTGCACTCTACACAGCCAGAATCTGACCCTGCTGAAAGTAAGGTTCCCCTTCCCGCATGTTATACCACCTTACACAGGGACAAAGAGGAAGGTGCAGATGAAAGTGCAGGTTCCTTCATCAGGTGGGGGGGGCATACTCGTTGGCGACGTCACTGGCACAGGGCCCCTCAGAGTACGCAAAAGTGTCGCTGCTGGTGGGAGGCGCCCCCGCCATGCAAACACACCGCCATACTTTGAGGGGCCCTGTGCCAGTGCCAATGCGAACGAGTGGGCCACCCCTGCTTGCTCAGGATCACAGCACTTGCAACGTTGAAATACTTACCTCTCCCTGCTCCACCGCCGTGACGTAGTCCATGTTTCCTGGGCCCATTAAAACCTTGAACCAGCCCTACCCCCAACAACTTTTGCCAAATGACCCCCAAGTTCCAATGCCCAACTATTATTATAAAGTTAATTAAGATTGACAAGCTTCAGAAACAAGAATGGATGTTTTTGGCATTAAAATGGGCACTGTAGGTGTTTTCCTGGCCTCCACTCACTGCCGACTATGCTTCCCCATTGACTTGCATTGGGTTTCGTGTTTCGGTCGATCCCCGACTTTTAGCGACAATCGGCCGACAGCACTCGACTCGACTCTGGACAAAATCGGGTTTCCCAAAACCCGACTCGATCTTAAAAAAATGAAAGTCGCTCAACCCTACTCCTCTCTATTATTCTTGTTGTTCTCCTCTATCCTCCTTTTTCTCTGTCAGTCTTTTCTCTCCGCATTCTTCTCTCTCTCTCTCTCTCTCTCTCTCTCCTTTCCTCTCCTCTTCCTCCACACTTTTCTCTTCTCTCTCTCCCCCTCTCTATCTCTCTCCTCCATACCCTCCATCTTCTCCTCCCTCCTTCTCCACTCCCCCACCACACCTTTCTCCTCCTTCTTTTCCTTCTCCACACCCATCTCTCCTCACCCTCTCTCTCCCCTCCTTCTCCTCTCTTCTCCTCCCTCTCTCTCCCTTCCACACCTCCCATCTTCTCCTCCCTCTTGTCCACATTCTCTCTCCCCTCCTACTATTCCTTTGTCTCACTCATCAACCCCTCCTCCTTCTTCCTCTTTTTTCCTCTTCGTTGCCGGCTGGGCCAACGCCCAATTCAAACAATATGGTGCTTACAGCACAAGGTTCCCCTTTCTATGCCCCTGGCGCAAACCAGACATTGCCATTTGTGATATCGGGGAAAGAAAGTGAAAATCCCCCTACACACAATGCAGTAGGCAGCCCCCAGACATATCAGGCAGCAGACAGCTCAGCCCTGGGTGCAGAGGGGGGAGGACTTATAATCACCATGTATTGATAATGTACAACTTCAGCACCAGTCAGAGCTGCCTACATTCACACCAACATGGAACTATAAGCCTAATCCATCACAGCTTCAGCAAGGAGGGAGACATCCTCACAAAAACTTCTACGTCCAAAATCAGCCAGTGTATGACCCCAGTACAAGCCATCACAACTATTCCTCTGATGAAGATGAAGAGGGAGCATCATACATGCTGTCCAGCACTAGGAAAAGAAACCCACAGGCACCAAGAATGCAGGGGCAGATAGAGGCACCACCATTACACTATGTGCACTGCACTTCAAGTCAGGTGACAATCTTCCAGACCCAGGGATGCATCCCATGCCATTTTACCGAAGAAAGTAGCAGAAGCAGCAAACATATGCAGCCAGCTTGAATGATCTCTGGGCCATGAATGAAAATAGAAGCAGGTGATGCACTCTGGCCAATCATGAAGGAACAATTCAAATTTCCAGCAGAATTAGATGTACACGCTTAGGAGTCAGGGCCACAGCTAATTGAACAACTCAGAGAGTGGGCCAAAGGCAGGCTGGCCGGACAGGCCCTCAGCTTACATGACATGAGTCGGGAAAGGACAGAGTCTGTGAAGAAGTTTCATGGCAGAGTAATGCAAGTATTCCAAGACTTGGGCTTCACCATTCATGATCAGATACACAGGCAAATGTTGGCACAGGCCTTTGTGCATGGACTGAGACAGCCAATTAGGAAACCACTGATAGTGGTTAGGCCTGAGAACAGGTCAATGGCAGTGGACTGACCCAGCAAAAATGTTTTATGTGCGCCTAGGAGACTGTTTTTTGCCGATTGTCACCAAAACTGCCACCATTATAGCACCACAAAGAGCGCGAAGAAGGAAACGGGTGCCGTGCTGCTGAGAACGCCGGAAGGGGAGCCAGAGGTGAAGACGCTGCAAAGTGCCGATCAACACACCGGAAGAACCGCTGCAGACTCCAGAGAGGCGACACCGACCTCAATAAGGTTAGCAAAGGGGAGAAGCTATGTCAGATCAGGGGTAAGAAGTGACGGCAGATGCAGCCGCAGCCCCTGTAATACCCCAAGACCTTGGGTTGGATGCAGCCGCCGGTCTCATGGCACCCCCGGGCCTCGCCACGAATGCACCTGCAGGCCCCGTCTTACCACCGCAGCTTCAATCAGCAGGCCGGACCCCGCTGCCGCTGCAGTACCCATCATGCCATTGTCCACAGTAGCCAAAGGGATTGAGTCCCAACCAGGGGTGCAGAAGACACCCCTCTCATGGTGACCACTAACCTGGAAGCGCAACCACCCTACAAAGACAGAAGTAGTGTCAAGTGTTACATCTGTGGCAAGTTTGGCCATTACCAGAACCAGTGCAACGCACCCACACCCCCGAAGAGACTGGACCCATGCAACCCTGAGACTGGACCCATGCAACCCAAGAGTTGGTCCAGAGAAACAGGTCAAGGAAGAAGTGCAGAAAGCAGTGAAGTACCCCGTCCATAGGACAGAGGCAAGCAAGCCAGGTCCGCAATACACTATGCTCCTGACATGTAAAACTTCTTCTGCAAGACCAATACCTCAAATTACCCTTAAAGTGGATGGCGTTGTCAGATCTCTTCTTCTGCACACCGGTGCAACTGTGATGACACCTGTGGAACTAGTGGATCCCACCTGCCTATCAGAATCCTCTATGCCTCGCATGGGCATTGATGGTCAAGTCAGACATTCTCAGCTTACAAAGTCACTGAGCGTGTGCACTCAGCCAGGACACTCTATCCTGTCCCAGTTTGTGGTGTCAAGGACCTGCCACTCAACCTGCTGGGAGTGAACCTACTGCAGAAGCTGAAGGCAACCACAGTGTTCCAGGAAGATGGGACAGTGACACTTTCTTCATCCCTGACTCGAGAAGAGTCATGCTGGCGGCCCTACAAGAATATTAAACAATCAATGAGGCCTACCCAAGGAGGTACTGGATGTAGTACCAGAAAGTCTATGGTCTAAGGGACCCCAGCACGTGAGAAAACCTCAAGTTGCCCCAGTACAGGTGTCACTCAAGCCATGTACCCCGTACCCTCGTAAGGCCCAGGCCAGGCCTAGAGTCAAGCTGCCTCTGACCAACTGAAGGTCTACCTGGAAATAGGAATCATTGTTCCTCGCACATCGCCTTGCAATACCCCCCTTTTCCTCGTCAAAAAAAAGGCTGTAAAAGGAGAGCCAGCCAAGTTCAGAATGGTATATGACCTGAGAGCTGTAAATGACGCCACAGTGTTTGAAACTGCAATTATGCCGAATCCGCACACTCTGCTCTCAAATGTGCCTGCCACAGCAAAAGTGTTCACAGTGAACAACCTGGCTAATGTTTTCTCCAGTGTTCCCCTTCATCCGGAAGACCAGTTCCTGTTTGCCTTAATGCACCAGGGGGGACACCACACATGGACAGTGATGCCACAGTGGGCCCAGAACAGCCCTTCACAGTTTACCAAAGCAATGTCCACAGTCCTCACCAACTGGGTCACAGACCATGCAGAAGTAACCCACCTACAATACATGGACGATCTACTCCTTTGTGCAATTGACTTTGACACGTGTAAAGCCCATTCCTTGTATCTCATACTCTACCTGGCGGAGCAGCACTGCAAGATCTCAAAGAACAAGGTCCAGTGGTGTCTGAAGCAAGTTACGTTCCAGAGACACTGTATTGCTCACCAGGCGAAACGCCTGACAGATGACCGGAAGACCACAGTGGAGAAGATGGTTCCTCCAACAACTCCAAAGGTGCTATAGGCCTTCCTTGGTCTAGTTTCGTATTGCAGAGCCTGGATCCCTGATGCTTCCGTCCTAATGCAGCCTCTGTGTGAATACGTCAGCGTGACCCCGTTCCTCCAGACAGATGTGGCCTTCAGTTCGTTCAAGAAGTTAAAAGGCTCTGTAGTCTCAGTGCCAGCACTAGGCCTATCTGACTATGAGAAGCCATTCCGTCTCTACTTGATGAGAAGAGAAGGCCTTGCTACTGGAGTCCTGACGCAGCTTCAGGGGGGAAAGCAGAGACTTTTGGACTACTTTTCAGCTCGCCTGGATCCAGTTGCAAGGGGAGCCTCTTCCTCCCGCTTGAGAGCAGCAGTTGCAGCACACGCCCTCCTGGACAGGACTACTGACATCAGTGGAAAAACTATTGGAAATCCTGGCTCTGCATGGCATCTCCTCAACCAAACCCAGCTAAAACATCTCTTCACTGCCAGGCATCTTCGCCTCCAGTGCTCTCTACTCCTGCCCAACAATGTCACCATCTCCAGATGCACAGTCCTCAACCCGTCCACTCTACTCCCACTCCCAAGGGGGGATACAGATATGGACCCTCAGATAAAAAGTCTGCATGGGATCTGAATTTGCTCCGGACGGATGACCATGATTGCTTCAGAATCATGCAACAGGAAACAGCAGGACTACCCAAGGTAGCAGAAGAGCCACTGACCAACCCAGAGTTGATCCTCTATGTGGATGGCTCCAGATTTGCAGATGATGAAGGAAGATTCCACGGGATGTGCAGTGACCAGCAATCAAGAGATCCTGTGGTCCAGAAGTCTGCTGCCCAGTCTGTCAGCCCAGGAAGCAGAAATGATAGCGCTGATGAAGGCCTACCAGATGGCAGAAGACAAGACTGAGAAAATGTATACCGATTTGGGGTACTCGCATGGCATAGCACACGACTTCGGACCCATCTGGGCTGCAAGGGACTTCATCACAGCAAGTAGAACAACCGTGAAGCATCATGGAGCCATTAAGGACCTGCTGAACGCACTTCAACTTCCAAAAGTGGTGGCAGTACTAAAAGTCAAAGCGCATGGAAAACTAAACACAGTAGAGGCACGAGGCAACAATATGGCGGATATGGCAACCAAAGAAGCAGTCAAAGGAAGACAATATGGAAAAGTGGAAGAGGTCGTAGAGCCGGACGGCTACTACAGGACGGCTGAAGACAGAAAACCTGACAAGATGACATCCTGGAATCTGCTCAAAAAAGCTGCAAGAGCAAACCCCAAAGGACAAGAAGGAATGCTGGATGCAGAAAAGAGCAGCACATGAAGAAGGAAGGGTATACTCAATGGACTACAAACCCTGTTTACCCCGAAGCATGTACCTTATCGTGGTCCAGTGGGCACATGGGCCCACACACAGATTAAAGGCACAGATGAATGATCCGATTGGTGCTTACTGGTTCGCTCCAGGGATCCCCACCCTAACAGCCAAGTTCACTAGCAGCTGTCTGACCTGTGGCAAATGCAACCCTGGAAGAATGGAGAAAGTTCCCACACATCATATTGCCAGACCACTGTACCCCTTCCAGAGGATCCAGATAGACACATCCAAATTCCGCCAAGTGGAGGTTTCAAATATGCCCTTGTGGTCATGGACATGTTCTCAGGATGGCCAGAAGCTTTCCCAGTGAGGAACCAGTCAGCAAAGACTACTGAAAAGAAGCTACTCTCAGAGACGAGATATGCAGCTATGGGGTCCCAGAAGTGATAGAGAGTGACCAGGGACCCGCATTCACAGCAAATCTCACACGAGAGATCTAGTCAGCAGTAGGGTCAGACTTAGGCCTACACACTCCCAATCACACTACTCAGTGTTAGGCACACTCCCAGAGGCCCAGAAAAGCTGTCACCGTATGAAATTTTGTTTGTGTCCAGTCCCAGGTTAGGGGTATCCTTTCCCTCGGCAGCTGACTATGTAATATGATACTTTGTCTGCTTATGTAATTGAAATCACCAAGAAACTTGCTAACATCCATTCTCGAGTTTTTTTCTTCATTGCCAGATCCAGATACAGTGTCCGGTATGCACTCCTAGAAGCCAGGAGACTGGGTGTTGGTGAAAAAGCTTGTAAGGAGAACACCACTCGATCCCAGATTTGATGATCCTGTTCAAGTGCTGCTGATGACACCAAACTCTGTGAAACTGGAGGGAAGACTTGCTTGGATCCACTCATCGCATTGCAAGAAAGCTCCCCTACCAGAAGATGACATCCAAGCCAGAATGATGTTGCGGCCTGACCGAAAAGATGACCTACCTGATAAAGACTACACATCGCTTACTACACATGCTATTGACTAAGAGACTGATTGCAACGAACCCCCGTTAGGGACAGATCTCCTGACCGCCCATTTGCGAAAAGTCTGTACGGAGTGGGGAACAGGCGTTAGGCTTGTGTCAGTTCGCCTACAGCACAAAAGAGTTGCAGCGCTTTGGGACAGGAGGCTAGGATTAGGGCAAGTGATATCTAAGGGGGGCTTGTGATAGAAATATATATATCATGTAGATCTCACTTGCATGTATACTCCTCTATAATCAAATATATACTTATATGCTCACAGCTAATATATACATTATAATCAATGGTTTAAAATGGCTGACACGAACTGATATAAATTAGACAGATCATATGGGGTTTTCCATCCCAAAAAAGCGGAATAGTGTCAGATGTATTAACTGCTGATCAAATGTCTCAACTCTGTCCTACATGCAGAGAGCTACATTTTACTTGCTTGGTCAGCAGTCAGATGAGCATTAATCACAATATTCCATATATGTTTAGATAACCAATGATAGAGGAGCTAGACAATATGGTAATTAACTAACCACCCCTGACAACCCGTAACCACTCCTTTCTATGTGAAAATATAAAACTATGTATGTACAATAAAGTATCAGTATTGATGGAATGTTGTTCTGTCACAGTTGTGTACAGTCCATTCTTGATGAGCGCTCAAAATACTCAGTCTAATTGGGAGCGGCCGCAGCACACACAGAGGGATAAATTTATCCAACCCAAATATTTCCATAACAGATGCTCTTGAGTAATACCTTACATGGTAGAACTCTCTTGTCCTGGCTGCCATATCCAATGATGAGTCCTAGTGGGATGAAACAAGTTGGGAGGTGGTCTCTCCTTGGTATGGCATACTGATTCCTACTCCTGGCATGGATGTTTGTTCTTATGGTTTAGTGCCTTCAGCTCCATAGGAGGTTATTTCAACAATTTTGTTGGAGGTCCTATCATCTACCTGTTGGGTGAGATTGTTATTTATTTTTTATTATATGGATCTCTATTGTATATTTGGGTCATAGTGGGCAGTGTGTCAGTGGTACTGACATGTCTTCTGGCTCCCTATGTCCTATTAGGTCTATTTTACTGCATTGCCAGTGGTACTGGTATTGGTAGTTTTTGATAAACAGTCAGTCCCCTGATTTAGCATATTTATGTCCTTGGCCGTTTTTTTTTGGGGGGGGGGGTCTGATTTCTATGGTTGTTGTGTCTATGTATTTTAATATTTACCATCAAATGTTATGTTTTAAGTTCCCTATTTTGCTACCTTTTCTAATGATACTGAGGTATCCATACCATTTGATTGTTTCACTTATACTTTAAATTGCTTATTTGTATCCTTAAATATCTTAATAAGAGTATGACTGGTTACTAGTGACGAGCGAGTATACTCGTTGCTCGGGTGGTCTCCGAGTATTTATGACTACTCGGAGATTTAGTTTTTGTTGACACAGCTGCATGATTTACAGCTACTAGCCAGCCTTACATGTGGGGGCTGCCTGGTTGCTAGGACATCCCCACATGTAATCAGGCTGTCTAGTAGCCGCAAATCATGCAGCTGGGGCAAGGAAAACTAAATCTCTGAGCAGTCACAAACACTCGGAGACCACCCGAGCTTGCTCGGGAAAACCCGAGCAACGAGTATACTCGCTCATCACTATTCCTTACCACTGGGATAGATACAAATCAATGGCTGACTGAGGTCAAATATATCTTTTCTGATCGGGGTTTCCAACAAAAAAAAGTACACCCCATCATTTAATTTAGCTTTCAGGGAACTTACAAAAGTCTATAAAAAACAAATAGTCTCCTGGTGGGAAGTTCAGGGCTTAGAAAGTTATAAAAGCAGGTATAGTTCCACATCATTTAAGAATCTCATTGGCACCAGGTATGAGATACAAAAGCCCTGACCTCCTCATGTTTTAATCATTGGAATACAATTTTAAAGATTTTTACCCAAGGAGCTGGAACAAAGAACTTTTTTTTCTCTGTTGCTTATCGTTTCATCAGGACGGAGTTCCCGTGCACCTGGAATGTGGTGAGCTGGCTTCACTTTCCTTTGTATTTTCGATAAAGGACCTCCACTTGTTTGTTCGCAAACTGAAATGGAAACAATTCCATATTCAAGAAAACAAAAAAACAAGCATGGAATTGGGGGTCCCTGATTCATTACTGGAGGATATTAGAACGCTCTACAGTTTATCTGATGTGGATCCCAATACCAGAGGAGAAGGTCCATTTACTGATTTAAAAGCTAAAAGTATAAAAATTCCCCCACCCCAAAGTGATTTGACATCAATCGATATTTTTTTTTAACCTAGTTTCTAAAGACATTGAGACTCTGGCTCGATCTTTTCCAGACGTTTGTTACAACTTGACACGGCAAGAAATGTCTGCATCATGTTATATTGAGAATGACCACAGTGTTACGATTAAACCATCTGATAAGGGTGGTAACGTTGTGGTCATTGACCCTCCAGACTACAAACAAATGTGCATGCAGATCTTGCGAGACAAGGAATGTTGTCAGATACTTCCATCAGACCCCACCAATGACTTTCTAAAGGCCCCGTCTCACATAGCGAGATCGCTAGCGAGATCGCTGCTGAGTCACAAGTTTTGTGACGCAACAGCGACCTCAGTAGCGATCTCGCTATGTTTGACACGTACCAGCGACCAGGTCCCTGCTGTGAGATCGCTGGTCGTGTCGGAGTGGCCTGGACCTTTTTTTGGTAGTTGAGGTCCCGCTGACATCGCTGAATCGGTGTGTGTGACACGGATTCAGCGATGTCTTCACTGGTAACCAGGGTAAACATCGGGTTACTAAGCGCAGGGCCGCGCTTAGTAACCCGATGTTTACCCTGGTTACCATCGTAAATGTAAAAAAAAAACAAACAGTACATACTCACATTCCGGTGTCCGTCAGGTCCCTTGCCGTCTGCTTCCCGCACTGACTGACTGCCGGCCGGAAAGTGAAACCACAGCACAGCGGTGACGTCACCACTCTGCTGTTAGGGCCGGCGCTCAGTCAGTGCAGGAAGCGAACGCCGGGGACGCGAAGGTGAGTATGTACTGTTTGTTTTTTTACATTTTACACTGGTAACCAGGGTAAACATCGGGTTACTAAGCGCGGCCCTGCGCTTAGCAACCCGATGTGTACCCTGGTTACCCGGGGACCTCGGCATCGTTGGTCGCTGGAGAGCGGTCTGTGTGACAGCTCCCCAGCGACCACACAGCGACAAAACAGCGACGCTGCAGCGATCAGCATCGTTGTCTGTATCGCTGCAGCGTCGCTGTGTGTGACGGGGCCTTAAGGCCCCGTCTCACATAGCGAGATCGCTAGCGAGATCGCTGCTGAGTCACAAGTTTTGTGACGCAACAGCGACCTCAGTAGCGATCTCGCTATGTTTGACACGTACCAGCGACCAGGCCCCTGCTGTGAGATCGCTGGTCGTGTCGGAATGGCCTGGACCTTTTTTTGGTCGTTGAGGTCCCGCTGACATCGCTGAATCGGTGTGTGTGACACGGATTCAGCGATGTCTTCACTGGTAACCAGGGTAAACATCGGGTTACTAAGCGCAGGGCCGCGCTTAGTAACCCGATGTTTACCCTGGTTACCATCGTAAATGTAAAAAAAAAACAAACAGTACATACTCACATTCCGGTGTCTGTCAGGTCCCTTGCTGTCTGCTTCCCGCACTGACTGACTGCCGGCCGGAAAGTGAAACCACAGCACAGCGGTGACGTCACCGCTCTGCTGTTAGGGCCAGCGCTCAGTCAGTGCAGGAAGCGGAAGCCGGGGGACGCGAAGGTGAGTATGTACTGTTTGTTTTTTTACATTTTACACTGGTAACCAGGGTAAACATCGGGTTACTAAGCGCGGCCCTGCGCTTAGCAACCCGATGTTTACCCTGGTTACCCGGGGACCTCGGCATCATTGGTCGCTGGAGAGCGGTCTGTGTTACAGCTCCCCAGCGACCACACAGCGACAAAACAGCGATGCTGCAGCGATCAGCATCGTTGTCTGTATCGCTGCAGCGTCGCTGTGTGTGACGGGGCCTTTAAGTTAACTTAAGATATCCTTATCAGAAGGTCTCATTTCGTCTGTCATTGATAAGAAAGAATATGAATTCATGTTACCCAAGTATCCAGTAATGGCAACATTTTACTGTCTTCCAAAAGTGCACAAGGGTCTTACCCCACTTAGGGGTAGACCCACTGTATCAGGGACAGGTAGCCTTACTAGAAGTCTTGGTGTATATCTGGATAGGATTCTCAACCCATTTATCACAGCCCTTAGTTTGTATACACGTGATACCACAGACCTCTTGAGGAAGATCAAGGGAGTGACATTGGAGCCTGATACTATTTTGGCACCAAAAAGGTGGATGGGGGGCTGTGGTGCCGCTGGGGAGAAGTTTCAGTAAAGAAGGAGGGACTGTGCTGGCTCACCAGAGCACTCCTCTCCAGCACCCTGTCACTGAGGGCTAATTACTAATGTACAGCTCTGAGACTACCTTGTTCAGGAGTCCCTGGCATTGCCTTTCCTGCGTCTTGAGGCAATGTGGGGCCTAGGTCCCTTGAGATGTTGTCGGAATCCCCAGCTCCTCAACTATCTCCAGTCCTTCTGTCCTCGTTTTTTCAAGGAGTATTGCGTTTTTCTACCGGGGACCAGATCAGGCTCAGTCTCCCTGCGGAAGGGATAGGACACCCAGCCTCTGTCTCCAGGTGCAGGACGCTCGACGGGAAAGGCACTTCCCAGCTTTAGTCTGCAGCTAGTGACTAGATCTTGAACTTGGTGTGCCCAGCTTCTCAGCTGGATTTCTGCCTGAGCCAAGTGGTAGAGGGGAGTCCACAGGGTCAGACGTGTTTTTAGGCGAGATTTGGGGCACTTCTATCTGAAAAAAAAAATGCTTGCAAAAGAGCCCATAAGTGGGAGCTGAGCTCACCCACATGTTACCTGCTTGGTGTCTATGCCATGCCCCCAACTTCTCTTTATCCAGTTTCTTGGGAGATTCTCATATTGCCCACACTTGTTACTTGCCACAGGTAACTTTGAATGAGTATCACATGTTTGAAACAAGGTTGTTTAGCCACAATTTTGGAAAGTAGCTGTCACGGCGCAAAGCTCTGCGCCGCCGCTCCGCCCCCCACTTGTCAACATATTTACCCTCTCTGGTGCACTCATCCTGCAGGCGCGTGTTCTTCCTTCTTCTCCTTTTCTCCTCCTGATTCACCGCAGCTTTCTGGTGTCCGTTGGGTGCGCGTGCGTACTCCATCTCCCTCTGCGCACACGCACTTCCTCTTTGATATGCTGGCGCGCCGCTTCTCCTCTTTGACCCTGGAGGACCCTGACCCGGAAGTCCTTCTGCGTCTCTCCTATTTAAGGTAACTCCTTCCTTTGCTCCATGCCTGTCATTTGTCCTCATTTGACCCAGTTCCCTCTGTACCTTGCTCTGTCCTGTGCGTTCGCCATTCCTTGCTCTGTCCTGTGCGTCCGCCATACCTTGCTCTGTCCTGTGAGTCTGTCATACCCTGCCTGTGCTGTGTTTCCACCATACCCCGCCTGTCCTGTGTTTCCGCCATACCCCACTTGTCCTGTGTTTCCGCCATGCCCTGCCTGTCCTGTATTTCCGTCATGTCCAGTCCATCCTGGGCATCCGCCATATCCAGCCTATTCTTAGTCTCAGTCATTGCCAGTCTGTCCTGTGTCCCTGTTATAGCCAGTTCTGCGTCGTTTCCGCTCCTACCTCCTGTTCTCGGGTATCAGCTTCTGCGGCAATAGTCTCCCTCGGGCCTGCCCCTAACACTCCCTGTATTGTATGGTCCACTGGCCAGCTCACCCTTGGGAGGTTCGTTGTCGTGGTTCTGCGGGTTCACTTTAGGAGTTCCAAAAGAGCTGACTGTAGCCAACAATTTTGTCCAGGCCATTTTTGGAGTTTTGAGTGAAATTATGTCCAATTTGCCTTTTTTCAGTTTTTTTGTGTTGTTCCAGTACAAACAAAGGAAATAAACATGTGTATAACAAAACACGTGTAATTGCAATAATTCTATGGGAGAAATTCTTTATTTTCTTGAAAAAATTTCAAGGATGCCAACACTTTCGGCCATGACATACGTTGGTGTGATATGACAGATGTTCACAAGTACTAGTAAGTCTAGTTCCATGCTTTATTGTGTCATGGTGAAAGGCAAGGAGCCAGCACCAGATTATGAAAACAACAAAAAACATGTTTACTATAACAGTTTTAAAAATTAGATCAAACCAACAAGTCCTCAATCAGTAAGAATGCCCATAAACGAGGGCCAACACTTCCTACTAGTTTAACAATAAAACCTTATTCTTCATGCACCATATTCAAACACAAGGCGCAAGAAAAAATCTCTGGAAGTTGACATAAAATTATTTTTTTTTAAACTACAATAGTTAATTAATTTATTCAAGATGTGATAAAAATTGTTCAGGAGTATAATAAATACTGGAAAAACAGAGGTTGAAAGAAGGATCACTAATAGCATATATGGCAAACAATTTCAAATATCAACGCATAACACCAAATGGCAACCAATTATTAAATGGCAAATTATATTAATAAATTAAATACTCATATCAAAATATTAATTAAAGTGCATAGTGCCAAGAAATAATTTGTAGTATAATTACTACATGAATGCCATTAATATCACAATTGGCCACTAGGTGGTGCTGTGACTCTAAAAAAAAATGCATGTATATAATGCCACCATCTAGCCAAACACATCTATACCAGCGTTTTAAAGGGAACCTGTCACCTGAATTTGGCGGGACCAGTTTTGGGTCATATGGGCGGGGTTTTCGGGTGTTTGATTCACCCTTTCCTTACCCGCTGGCTGCATGCTGGCCGCAATATGGGATTGAAGTTCATTCTCTGTCCTCCGGAGTACACGCCAGCGCAAGGCAATATTGTCTTGCGCTGGCATGTACTCCGGAGGACAGAGAATGAACTTCAATCCCATATTGCGGCCAGCATGCAGCCAGCGGGTAAGGAAAGGGTGAATCAAACACCCGAAAACCCCACCCATATGACCCAAAACTGGTCCCGCCAAATTCAGGTGACAGGTTCCCTTTAAGTACAAATCTATATGTGAATGTTTAAACTATGCACATATTATAAGGTATAGACAACAATAAGTGGATATAAACAAACCACAATAGAGTATAATCCAAAATGAATCTTATTACAAAATATCAAACAACAAAAATAGCAGAAATAATAAAATAATAATAATAATAATAATTTTATTTATATAGCGCCAACATATTCCGCAGCGCTTTACAACTTATAGAGGGGACTTATACAGACAACAGACATTACAGCATAACAGAAATCACAGTTCAAAACAGATACCAGGAGGAATGAGGGCCCTGCTGCTCGCAAGCTTACAATCTATGAGGAAAAGGGGAGACACAAGAGGTGGATGGTAATTGGTAACAATTGCTTTAGTTATTTGGACCAGCCATAGTGTAAGGCTCGGGTGTTCATGTAAAGCTGCATGAACCAGTTAACTGCCTAAGTATGTAACAGTACAGACACAGAGGCTATTAACTGCATAAAGTGTATGAGAACATGATGGAGGAACGTGATTATGTTGTTGTTTTTTATTAATAGGCCACACAGGGATAATTAGGTTAATGCGTTGAGGCGGTAGGCCAATCTGAACAAATGAGTTTTTAGTGCACGCTTAAAACTGTGGGGATTGGGGATTAATCGTATTAACCTAGGTAGTGCATTCCAAAGAATCGGCGCCGCACGTGTAAAGTCTTGGAGACGGGAGTGGGAGGTTCTGATTATTGAGGATGCTAACCTGAGGTCATTAGCAGAGCGGAGGGCACGGGTAGGTTGGTAGACTGAGACCAGAGAGGAGATGTAGGGTGGTGCTGAGCCATGGAGTGCTTTGTGGATGAGGGTAGTAGTTTTGTACTGGATTCTGGATTGGATGGGTAGCCAGTGTAATGACTGGCACAAGGTAGAGGCATCGGTGTAACGGTTGGCGAGGAATATGATCCTGGCAGCAGCATTCAGGACAGATTGGAGCGGGGAGAGTCTGGTAAAAGGTAGGCCAATTAGTAGAGAGTTACAATAGTCCAGACGAGAATGAATAAGTGAGACAGTAAGAGTTTTTGCAGAGTCGAAAGTAAGAAAAGGGCGAATTCTGGAAATGTTTTTGAGATGCAGATAAGAAGAGCGAGCCAGTGATCGGATGTGGGGGGTGAATGAAAGCTCGGAATCAAGGATGACTCCAAGGCAGCGGGCATGTTGCTTTGGAGTAATGGTGGAACCGCACACAGAGATGGCAATGTCGGGCAAAGGTAGGTTTGTAGAGGGAGAGAACACGAGGAGTTCAGTTTTTGACAGGTTCAGTTTCAGATAGAGGGAGGACATGATGTTAGAGACAGCGGTAAGACAATCACTGGTGTTTTCTAAAAAGGTCGGCGTGATAACAGGAGAAGAGGTATATAATTGGGTGTCGTCAGCATAGAGATGGTACTGGAAACCAAATCTACTGATTGTTTGTCCAATAGGGGCAGTATACAAAGAGAAGAGGAGGGGGCCTAGGACTGATCCTTGAGGAACCCCAACAGTAAGGGGAAGGTGAGAGGAGGAGGAACCAGCAAAACAAACAGTGAAGGATCGGCCAGAGAGATAGGAGGAGAACCAAGAGAGAACGGTGTCCTTGAGGCCGATGGAGCGGAGCATAGTGAGGAGGAGCTGATGATCCACAGTGTCGAATGCTGCGGAGAGATCCAAGAGAATTAGCATGGAATAGTGACCATTAGATTTAGCTGTTAGTAGGTCATTAGAGACTTTAGTGAGGGCAGTTTCAGTAGAGTGTAAAGAGCGGAAACCAGATTGAAGAGGGTCGAGAAGAGAATTATCTGAGAGATAGCGGGTAAGACGGGAGTGGACCAGGCGTTCCAGGAGTTTAGAGATGAAGGGAAGATTAGAGACAGGTCTATAATTAGCGGCACAATTTTGATCGAGGGAGGGCTTTTTAAGTAGTGGATGTATGATGGCATGCTTAAATGAGGAGGGAAAAATACCGGAAGTGAGGGAAAGGTTGAATATTTTTGTTAGGTGAGAGGTGACAGCCGGGGAAAGGGACTGGAGGAGATGCGACGGAATGGGGTCGCTGGTGCAAGTGGTCGGGAGAGAAGATGCAAGGAGCCTGCTTACTTCTTCTTCTGTAACTGGTTCAAAGTCAGAGAGTGAACTAGATGCAGTGGGGGAGGGAGGACAGTGCATGGTATGAAGAGATTGGGAAATGATTTCCTGTCGAATGTGGTCAATTTTTTCTTTGAAGTAATTGGCCAGATCGTCAGCGTGGAGATCTGTGGTTGGGGCCTGCTCTCTTGGGTTGAGTAGGGACCGGAAAGTGTCAAAGAGCCGTTTAGGGTTATTGGACAGCGAGGTGATGAGGGTGTTGAAATAGGTTTGTTTGGAGAGGTGAAGGGCAGAGTTGTATGTTTTTAACATGAACTTATAATGGATGAAATCTTCGGGCAGATTAGATTTTCTCCACAGACGTTCGGCGCACCTGGAGCACCGCTGCAGGAAACGTGTTTGCAGCGTGTGCCACGGTTGTCGCCGTCTGTGCCGAGTTGTTCTATGTATAGGAGGTGCAGCTTCTTCCAGGGCACTTTGCAGGGTTTCATTGTAATGCTTCAGAGCAGAATCAGGACAAGAGATGGAGGAGATTGGGGCCAATGAAGACTGCAAGTTCTTCATAAGTTTCTGGGTGTTAATGGCCTGTATGTTTCTATAAGTGTGGAAAGTGGGGATGACCTGAGCGGGATGGCAGTTCTTGATAGAGAATGAAAGAAGGTTGTGGTCAGAGAGCGGGAGAGGGGAGTTTGTGAAATCATCCAGTGAGCAAAGCCGGGAGAAGACCAAATCAAGGGAGTTTCCATCATCATGTGTTGGAGAGTTAGTATGCTGCGAGAGGCCGAAAGAGGAGGTTAGAGATAAAAGGTGAGAAGCAGATGGGGAGAGGGGAGAAGCAATTGGGATATTGAAATCACCCATGATGAGGGTGGGGGTGTCATAAGAGAGAAAGTGTGGAAGCCAGGTGGCAAAATGATCCAGGAACTGGTGAGAGGGGCCGGGAGGACGATACACCACCGCCACTCGCATGGAGAAGGGGAATAAGAATAAGAACAGAATAAGAACCACTGGAGGCCAGTAATAGGACAGAAAATGCCCAGCACCCCAAGTCACTACTAATGATTGCAATATAAGTAATAGATCAATGCCATATAAAGTGCATAGGAAAACAGGCTAGACAGACTGTCTGTGCAACTGTTTTATAACTAATAGACCATAAATTGATAGAATACAAAAGTGCATAGTGCATGGGAGGCCTAAAAAGACCGTATGAATGCAAAAAGCAAGTTACAAATCAAGGCATGATATACTTACTAAAGTAGGAACTCGTATTGGACTGCAGGGTTAACACGTGTTACCCCCAAAATAAAGGACAGCTTCTGTTACTGGAACCCGGAGCCACAGCAGGAGCCGCCTGGACTACCTGAACTCTGGAGACCCAGCTAACTCTACTGGTGCACGGAGCAGAAGCAGATCAAGTTGTGCATCTCCCTGATTACCAGTCTATGTTACCGGAACCTGGAGCCAAGCTAGGAGGCAACTGTCCTGCCGGCACTCGAGAACCAGTTAACAGAGGAAACAGTGCAGGGCAACAGCGGGTGGTGCTGAGGCCCAGTGATACAGGATTCATTGTAGGTGGACAGCAGAATTTGAATTGCCAGTAGCACAGCCAGAGTCCAGCTTGCGTTGCTGAACTCCGACAACACGGCAGCGGGTGTTCACTGTGCTACGTGCACTTCCGAGCAACAGCTAGCGGTGCTGAGGCCCAGGCAGACAGGATTCATTGTAGGTGGACTGGAGTATCTGATTTGCCAGTGGCACAGCCAGAGTAAAGCTTGCGGTGATGAACCCTGTAAACAAAGCAGGCCTGGTTCATCTTTATAAAAGTTAGGCGGTCAACGTTATCGGTGGATAGGTGCATGCGTTGGTCTGTTAGGACTCCACCAGCGGCGCTAAAGACACGCTTCGATAACACACTGGCAGCGGGGCAGGCCAGCACCTCCAATGCACACTGGCTAAGCTCTGGCCATATATCAAGCTTGGAGACCCAAAACTTAATGGGGGCAGAACCATCCTGGGACACACTGACACGGCTGGACATGTAGTCTGCCACCATCTGACGGTAATGCTGCATCCTGCTGAATGGAACCGTATGGGATGGTGCATGACGTGGTTGTGGGCACACAAAACTTTGCCACATTTTGGCAAGACTGAACTGGCCTTCTGCAGAGGTGCTGCTCCTGCTCTGTGGACAGCTACCTCCCCTTCCTGGAGGCACTGAGCTGCCATGTGAAGCACTCGAAGTAGTCCTCTCAGGTGGAAACGAGGATATCATCGAATGTACCAGTGTGTCTTGGAACTCTTGCATTTTACTATCCCAGTTCAACGGTGTTACCAGGGTTTGTAGGTTGTCCCGATAGCGAGGATCCAGGAGGCTGGCCACCCAGTAATCATCAGTGTTGAGAATGCGAGCAATACGGCGGTGGTTTCGAAGGCACTGCAGCATGAAATCACTCATGTGTTGCAGACTGCCGACTGGCCACGCCCCACTGTCCCCTGCTTGAGGCGTGCTCTCTGTCTCCTCTGCATCCCCCCATCCTCGCTGTAAATGATGACTACCAGTGTGTGGTGTACCATCCTTCTCTGGCCATACTACTTCTTCCTCCAATTCTTCCTCCTCCTCTTCATCAAAAAGTGTCCCGTCTGGACCTTTGTGAGTTTCCGTGTTGCCTGGCTAACAACCCACCCATAGAGCTGTGGGTAGACTGTCCCGATACAGAAGGCATTGTCAGCATTTGTTCCTCCTCCTCCTCCTTGTCCAAAACTGTATCCCTGATCCCTAGCATAGTTTTTTCAAGGAGGCATATGAAGGGTACAGTGATGCTGACTATGGCATCATCCGCGCTCGACATGAGAGTGGAATCATGAAAGGGCCGCAAAACACAGCAGATGTCCTTCATGTAAGCCCACTCAGCACATGTGAAGTGTGGCCTGCGAGCTGTGCGACTCGTTTGCGCCTGATGCAGCTGGAATTCCATTGCTTAAAACCAAAAACCATGGAGAGGATTTTACCCCAATAATAATATGGGTTTCAAGTAGATACACAAACTTAAACCAAAAAGAACTACTTGAAAAATATTCAAAAACACAATTCATATAAAAACAAAATATTTTATTATTATAAGACACTAGACAAAACTAAACACAAAGAAATTCCAATAAAAATTGGAGGAGGCACCTAAATCAATACCAGAAGCAATATACAGAAACAATTTATAAGTAGGGTGAATCAATATCCATCATATTAGGATCCGTAGCAATAGTCATACCCTTGCTTCTTATTAAATTAATAATATATGCATGAGCAACTATAAGGAAAGAATAAAAGGGGTATAATAAATAATAATAATTCATCCTAAAAGTAAGATACCAGTAATAATAGATATATATTAAATAGATATATATATAAGCCCCTGTAAACATTTCCAAAGGTACAAAGTGCAAGGTGCATTTAGTAATCCCTGCCAGTGCTCAAAGGGTACAAAGTGCATCTAACAGTCCTTACCAGTGCTCATGCTGGACGTACTAGTGCCTCAACTCCACACTCCAACGCGCGTTTCACACGTTGCTTCGTCAGGGAGTGATGCATAGGGAGGGTCATGCCTGCCATTTATATACCATCCATATAGAAACTTTACGCCAGTCATGGCTGTGCTTACCAATCGGCGCATCGCATGCTGCCGCGGCGATGGCGTCCCCAGCACATGTCTCGCGGCAACGTCACAGGAAGGCGCCACGGCGCCGTCCGCGACGTCACAGGCAAGGCACGCGATGGAGTACGCCCACAGCAGGAGCAGGAGATGCGCACCAGCACCATGTCGACCATTTTGGATTGGGGCAAGTGTAAGGGGAAATGGCAGCCACATACAATTGGAGCAGAAGAAAATAAAAATAAGATACTTTAAGCCAATCAAGGCTGTGCCTATCAATCGGCGCATCGCATGCCGCCGCAGCAATAGCGTCCCCGGTGCATGTCTCGCTGCAACGTCACAGGAAGGCACCGCGGCGCTATCCGCGACGTCACAGGCGAAGGCACGCGATGGAGCACGCCCATGGCGGGAGCAGGAGATGCGCACCAGCACCATATCAACCATTTTGGATTAGGACAAGTATTAGGATAAATGGCAGCCACACACAATTGCAGCAGGAAAAACCAGATACTAATAAGAGGAACCATGGACTAAATATGTGAACTACTATAATCAATAAATATTATACAAAAAGTGCATAAAATAGTGAACAGGACATTAATAGAGAAAAATCAACAAGCGTAAATCCATACATCAAAAAATATGCATATTGTAAATGTGAAAATAAATTAATAATATACATAAATTCATATTAATATATATAAAGTGCAAAAGTGCCAACAAAATTCAGAAGAAGTCCAGATGTTTTAATGGCAGACAAGCGGCAGCTGAGGGATCTTCTATTCAAACGTATGAAAACATGGTGGAATAGTAAAACCCTTGAACAATATTTACAACGCAGACTTGTTCCAAGGGGTCTGCGTGTTCAGGTATTTCCCTTCTTTTGTGGTAGGAATAAGTGGGAAGAAGCCTGCCATAATTGCTCCAAAATATTTTTGGAGCTATTAATTTCTCTTGATCAGAGGAAATTGGAGGTTATAGAGGGACAGATACGTACTATCCAAGAAAAGCTTAAAGAGAAAATGTCAGCGGTGGAGTTGACTGCATTTGAGGAGGATTTAGATAAAGATCACATTAAGTGGGAACAAGATCTTAAGAAAACTAAGATCCAGAAGTTCCAACGGGACCAAACGGACTATCAGCAAAATAGGGTGTACAAATGGAGGAAGAATGAGAATCTTTCCCGTACAAACTCTATTGCCTCAGTCTCAAGCAGTTCCTCGCACCTATCAGCTGAAACGAATATCTCAAACAATCCGAGGCGTTACAATACTCGTCAAGTGGCAGGTGGACAGAATTATAACAAGTATCAGGAGTCCAAACAGAGTAACAGCTTCAAGGTAATAAATCTGTCTGATGTTAATCTTTCAGCAGCCCAATTATCAGTTTTATCCTTGGGCCTAACTTTTTGCCCCACGTCTAATTTTGACACCTTTGTAGCAATTAAGGATGTTTTCTTATTTGCACGGAAGCTTCTTCTAAAAAATTCCATGATGGTAAAAATCATTCTAACACATTCTTCTCAACAGAGGCAGAATTGGAAGCGCTTCGGGCATTAGAGGAACTACTTCTTGAGCAGCAGGAACCTACACATAGTAAGTTCCCTGACTTTATTAAAAAGAAGTCTACAAATTTTCCACCAATTACCTTAAACTCGTCTGTGGAGATATTTGTCAGAATGGTGTGTAATGAATTATATCATCTTAAAACACATAGACCATTTGACAACCTGACATTTGCACAACGTCAGGCATTAAATGAGTTAAAAAGCATGAAGCAGGTTGTATTTAAACTGGCCGATAAAGGCGGCAATGTGGTGGTCTGGCCAGTGCAACTTTATGAAAAAGAGGCATTTAAACAACTTAATGACATTGAATGCTATCAAAAGCTGACCTCAGACCCCACGGCCGCCTTTCAGAGTCAATTATTTTACATCCTGGATGATGCCCTGGATAAGGGCCTCATCACTAAAGGTACCGTCACACTCAGCGACGCTGCAGCGATATAGACAACGATCCGACCTAAACTAGATCGCTGGAGCGTCGCTGTTTAGGTCGCTGTAGAGACGTCAAACACAGCAACTCCAGAACGATGCAGGAGCGATCCAGTGACGTAACGGCGACTCACTTATAGTTCTCGCTGGTTGTTAGCTCCATGTCAAACAGCTGGAGTGTACCGATCCGACACATTGCAGCGTAGCCAGATAGGCGTGTTTCTCCACAGGGAGACACCCAGGATGTGACGTCCCGGAATATAAACCGCGACTATACAGCGATTCAGTCGTTCCATATTTTTTGAGAGCTGCGTCTTCACGTTCTGCCTTTCCAGCGTCCTGTCCGGCACGACCCTCCGCCAGCTACGATCCTCTACTCCCGGGAGCGTTCTGTCTGGAACGCCATACTCAGTATACTGCAGGCGTCTTCATCGGTTCTTTTCTTGCTCATCAACGGTATGAAATATCTTTGAGTTGTTGTTTGTTTCTTCTGTTTATAGTTATGGCTATGCAGCAATGCTTATCTATGTACTAGGTAAAATGATGTATAAAACATCTGGCAAGCGGACGCACAAGATGGAGGCACTTTAGGATGCGGTTAGCAAACTCTTTTGCGCTGGCTGCCATTTTGTGCGCACACTATATGGAAAGGTAAACCAACTCTTTTGTGTCTGGCTTGGCTGGCCCTGGCCTGGTCAGCTAGTTAATTAAATCAGCACACAACATAACGGTAATAGAAAACAAATATTTTTAACAACTATAAAAAAAAATAAAAAATTCAAAACCGCCCATGGCGGTGGGCCAACTTGTCTCAGCTTCCGTCCCTGGAGCTTTATTTGCTGCGACATCTCTGTCGCGGCCTCCAGCAGGCGCGCTGCAGTCTTCTCCAGGCGCTTCTGCCTGGTCAGCAGCTCTTTCACGGTGGGCGTTTCTGTGGATACAAGAGGTCGGAGAACGGACGGTGATTACGCTGCAAATACGGCATGTGTGAACATACCCTAAGATTTACTACACACTCAATTTGGTCCTGTCACAGAGGGCGATAACGTTTTTTTTTCTCGCTGACAAATGTGACATCCCACCGATAACCCCTCCCACTGTCTGTATACTTACGGAGAAGGGACGCCGGTTGCTCATCCCCGGAAGAAGCGGAAGAACTGCTGACCTCCCAACCCCTTGCTTGGGCCGCAGCTGCTGCAGCTAAAAGGAAGCAAATACATATCTGGTTAACAATTGAACACGCTGTGGGGAACCGCTCGCAGTTTTGGTCACTTATGAATGCTCGCCTCTGGTGAGAATCTCGCCGACCCAGGGGAAGACGAGTGGCGGAAGGGTGGTGTTGCGGCTTGCGGAGGGGTGCCAGCGCGCCTGGTCCTTACTGCTTCTGTAATGTATACAATATTTCAGCTCCCTTCTAATGTCCCGTATGCAGTAATAAAATTGCAATGAATGATGGTTAACATACGTGACGGCCTGGGCTGTGGGCTGCCGCTGGTGGCGGATGAAGGGCTGCTGGCTGGTGCCTGTTGCCGGCGCCATCTCTCTGCACAAACATTAAAGAACCGCAATGTTTAGACACCAAAAGTACAGGGCTCCAGACTAAAAAAAAATACCTAGGCGCCATTGGCGGCAAAAGTTAGGAGCCAAATTAAATTTTGAGTCGCCAAATGTACATACATATAAAGAAAATAGAGATCACTCTTCCCAGTGATGCTATACTCTTTATTGTCTGGGGGCTCTGGTGTTCAATGCTCTGCGTGGCCTGGAACACGTATTATTGCATCACTAGGAAGCGCCTCATGGCAGCGTGCGTCTCCTGATTCCCCCCTCCCGGCAGCGCGCGCAGGGTTGCCAACCTCCTCCTAAATGTTTTATGGACAATCTAGATAAAAATTGCGGACATCCCAAAATTTTATATGTTGGTGGAGATTCTGGAACCCCTGACCTGACCATTTTCCTCTTGGACAATACGGACATGAGGAAAAAGTGGCATGCTTTTCCGGGAATTCCAGGACAAGTTGGCAACCACAAGCGCAAGTCTCCCGATTCCCCCCTCCCGGCAGCGTGCGTCTCCCGATTCCCCCATACTGGTATTTACCACGCCTTGTCTCCGCCCGCAACTCTGCCAGAAGCTGTGGGGTCTTGTAGCGGCCAGCCCACTTTTTTCGCAGCTGCAGCGCACTGCGGCGGATGCCGAACCTCCTCTCCATCATGTGCCCAATGCGGCGCAGCACCTCCTGCTTGTGGAGGTTTGGGTGGGCAGGTCCAGTCTCCAAGCCCTCATAGTCCAGGGCATACATTTTGCTCACAAAAAATTTAAGTACGGTCTGCCCCAGAGGAGCAGAACGTTGTCGCGCCACCATTTTCCCTGGAAAGACGCTGAACCGCCTAACCACGCCCAGAGGAGGTCCTTGATTGGTGATGCCGCGCGATCCGCATCGCTATAGCGTCTCCGTTTATGCACAGCGTTGCGGTTGTGGCGCCGGCTCCAGAAATCACTCTTTGGCGTTCCCGGTTTCAAGCTGCAGCGCTCATCGTCCTGGTTTCAGTGTTTCAGCGGCTTGTAGTAATTTTAATGTATCTATGGGGAACGGCTGTTGCGTCAACGCTGCTTATTAGCCCTGCGTATTTAACGGACGTATAATATGCGGTAAATACGTGATGTGTGAACGCTACCTTACAGTATTGGATGTCTTGTGTCAGTTTTGCAAATCATAAGTACTAATTCTTTTTTTGGCTTTTTCAGGTTGCCATGTCTATTACAGATGTACCTGTGATTGTAGCGGCTGCGTTGTTGGTTGAAGCTCACCGCCAGCTGGAGGCTCACACGTGGAACACTCGTACAAAGCGACAGCGCCGCATGTGGACCAGACAGTGGCTGCAGAAGAGGAATCAATTGTTCCATATGGGCCTAATAACGGAACTGCAGGAGAACAACCCGCATGTTTCAGGAACTACCTGCGAATGTCGGAGGATTCCTTTAATGTGCTACTTGCTGCTGTGGAACCTTCTATCAGGCGGCAAAATACAAGGATGCGAGCTGCTGTCCCTGTGGATGAGAGACTGGCTGTCACGCTGTGGTTCCTGGCGACTGGCAGGTCTATGCAAGACTTGCATTACTGCGCAGCTATTTCCCGATCCCTGCTCAGCGTCATCATCCCAGAGACATGTAAAGCCATCGTCTCAGCCTTACACCGCACTTACATGCCTTTCCCGGAGACCCAGGATGATTGGAAACAGATTTCCCATGGATTTCAGCAGCAATGGCAGTTCCCAAATTGCGGTGGGGCCTTGGATGGGAAACATGTCCGCATCACCCAACCACCACACTCCGGCTCAATTTTCTACAATTACAAGGGTTATTTCAGCATTATTCTCATGGCCCTCGTTAATGCAAACTATGAATTTATAAGTGTGGCTGTAGGGATCAATGGGAGAGTATCTGATGGCGGAGTTTTGGAGCACACCGATTTTGGGGACCACTTGAAAGAACACAAACTGGCCTTGCCGCCCAACAGCGACACAACTGAAAACATAAACTTTGTGTTTGTCGGAAATGAGGCGTTCCCACTGCATCCCAACCTTCTGAAGCCCTTCTCCCAGAAAACGCTGACACCGGAGCGACGCATTTTTAATTACAGACTTTCCAGAGCTAGACGCGTTGTGGAGAATGCTTTTGGTATTATGGCAAACCGATTTCGGGTTTTCCACACTGCACTCAACATGAAACTCTTGTCTATTGACTCTGTGGTGCTTGCCTGTTGCATCCTGCACAACTTTCTATGCCACCGTGATGCCAGTGCATACAGCCCTCCACAATATGTTGACTCTGTTGACCCTGCAAACGGAGATGTAACCCAAGGCGAATGGCATCTAGACGAGCACAGGGTTTCAGGATTGGAAAGTCTTGGATCCAGAAGGAACTCTGATGATGCGACGATTTGCAGGGAGAAGTACTGTGACTTTTTCAATGGGCCAGGGGCTGTCCCATGGCAGCATCTCCAGCAGTAGCGTAACTGTAGCCATTACTTTTACCATGTATTATGGAATACATTTTTGTGGGTTGATGTGCTCTCGTGTACTTGTACCATGTATTATGGAATAAATTTTTTTGGGTTGATGTGCTCTCTTGTACCATTTTGTTGATGACCCATGCAATTCCTTTTTCTGTCTCAATGTCTACATAAATATATATCTATCTATGCACATACTCTAGTTCTGTATCAAACATATCAATAAATATATCTATCTATGCACATACTCTACTTCTGTATCAAACATATGAATCCTGGGAGTCCGCAGCATCCTCTGCCCTAGCACTTTCATGATTTTCATCTCTCTCTCTATATATATACTAGATGGTGGCCCAATTCTAATGCATCAGGTATTCTAGAATATGCATGTCCACGTAGTATATTGCACAGCCCACGCAGTGTATTGCCCAGCCACATAGTATATTGCCCAGCCATGTAGTATATTGCCCAGCTATGTAGCATATTGCCCAGCAACGTAGTATATTGCCCAGCGACTTAGTATATTGGCCAGCGACTTAGTATATTGCCCAGCGATGTAGTATATTACCCAGCCACAGAGCCACGTAGTATAGAGACTTAAAAAAATAAATATTTTTTTATTATTTTTGACATGACATATTTTTACTCAACATAAAGCAAAAAATCGGCTGCAAAGCCGTAGCCAGCTCACCAACCAGACCAAAGGCACGAAGCACAGGAGTCCGTCCTGACCCAGACGTCAAACAGCAGCAGCAAATCCAAACATACGTTGATACTCCAGCTCCGATAAAAGTGGGTAAAGTCTTTATTATTCCAAAATGGTTAAAACACGATCCTTACATCAATGGACAAGACAGGTGCTTATAAATGATATGGCAACGCGTTTCGACCCATATAGGTCTTACTCATGCCCTATTCACAGCAGGAATGAGAATTACATATATAGTGCTCATGAGCCTGAGACCCGCCCCTTAAAAGTCACATGATTCACTATACAGGTCCTGCAAACATGTGTCCAAATGACTAAAATACACAAATACAGAGAATATATACATAAAAATGGAGGCAAATAATAACAATAAATAATCAATAATGATACAATATTTCGTTTCTTTTGTTCAAGCCCACAGGGAAGCGAGTATTCAAGTTATAAATCCAAAACGCTTCTCTTGTGAGTAAACGTCTTTTCATTTCTCCCCCTCGATTAGGAGGATAGACTTTTTCTATGCCATGAGCTTTAAAGGCTGTGGTATCTCCGTTATGTACTGTGTGGAAATGTTTAGCTGCCATGGAAACGTTTCTGTTAGGAATAATGCAGTTATTTACATCTCTAAGATGTTCTGTTATGCGTGTTTTTAGTTTCCGTGACGTGCATCCTACATAAGATATATGAAAAATTGTGCAATCTATTTTATAAACCGCGTTTTTAGTGTGGCAATTAATAAAACTATTTATAGCATAACTTCTGGTTTTCTCAGTATTTTGGAAAGTATTCCCTAATTGTGCATGAATGCACGTACTACAGGCAGCGGTACCACATTTATAAAAACCTTTACAATCCAACCATGTGTTGGACCTGGATCCGGATTTTAACAAAGCAGAGTTTGGGGCAATTATATCACCAATTGTTCGCGCTCTCCTCGCTACTATATTAATTCCATCTTTTAATATGTGCGTTAACGTGTTATCCTCACACAAAATAGGTAATCTCTTATTAATAATTTTTTTAATTTGATTGAATTGAGGAGAAAATTGTAAACATAGATCTAATTTATTAGCGAGTGTTTTATTTGCGGCATTATTCGATGTACTGGATACTAACAGATCTTCTCTGCGTTTTTTGTCTACTATATTTGTGGCCCTCTCCAATGTCCAATTTGGATACTTTCGGACTTTTAATTTCTTTTTTAATTCCTGAAACTCATTTAGATTGTCTTCCTCCTTGCTACAATTACGCTTCAGCCTGGTGAATTCCCCCACAGGTATGGATTTGATGGTATGGACTGGGTGGCTGCTATTAGCGTGCAATATCGTATTCCCACTAATTGGTTTTATGTGAGTTCGACTAATGACATATTCTCCAGCGATGCCACATAATTCCAAATCCAAAAAAGAAATATTTTTTTGATCATACACAAATGTAAATTTTATACCAAATTTGTTAGAATTAATGTATTCCACAAATCCCGGTATGGCAGACACATCGCCCCCCCAAATAATGAGGGTGTCATCGATGTATCTGCCATACCAGGAGATGTGTTCAACATAAGGATTCTCAGCAGAATATATAAATTTTTGTTCCCAATATGCCATTGTCAGATTGGCTAGGGACGGTGAATATTTAGCCCCCATAGGAACTCCTGACTTTTGTGCATAAATTTCTCAATCAAATGAAAAAATATTATGTTTCATGAGAAAAAGCGTTACTTTCAATGCAAAATTGATAAGATCTTGTGAATATTGACCATAATCCATTAGGTGAAATTCTAACGCTTTCATTGCTATATCATGAGGTATGCTCGTGTACAACGAGACAACGTCACAACTAAGCCAGGGGTAGTTATGTTCCCATTTCCAATTTCTAAAAATTTTCAAAATTTCTCTAGAATCCTTTATATACCCTGGCATTTTTATGACTATGGGTTGTAATAACGAGTCTACCCATTCGCACAAGTGTTCTGACATAGATCCAATTCCCGAAACTATTGGACGCATCGCTGGTAAACCTGTGCAATGGTGTACTTTTGGGAGACCGTACATGATTGGAAACTTAGGGGATTCTACATAAAGATATTCAGCCTGTTTTTTGTTAATAACTGCTAGGTATAAACCCTCCTCTATCAACTTCACAATTTTATCATTATATTCCCTAGTTGGATTCTTTTTGAGTATCTCATAGGTGGATCTATCTGACAACAGTTCATGCATTTTATCCTTATAGTCACTCTCATTTAGAATGACTATAAGACCACCCTTGTCACTTCTTTTAATGATAATGTTCTTCAGGGACTTTAATTCCTTAAGAGCTTTTCGTTGTTTATATGATAAATTTTTTTCGTATTTTTTTATTTAAACTTGTATTCCAGTTCCTTTAGATCTTTTTAAACTAGTTCTTGGAACTTGTCCATACATTCCACTCTGGTTTGTAAAGTCTGGTTAGTCTGTCTTGTCCATTGATGTAAGGATCGTGTTTTAACCATTTTGGAATAATAAAGACTTTACCCACTTTTATCGGAGCTGGAGTATCAACGTATGTTTGGATTTGCTGCTGCTGTTTGACGTCTGGGTCAGGATGGACTCCTGTGCTTCGTGCCTTTGGTCTGGTTGGTGAGCTGGCTACGGCTTTGCAGCCGATTTTTTGCTTTATGTTTTGGAACTATTTGACTATGCCGGGTTCTCCCAACCTGTATCCTACTATTTAATGAAAGTGGACCTTAGGTGCTTTATATTTTAAATTTTTCTTTTTCGTTTCTTTTGATTATGCACTCTCAAGAGAGATTGGCCAAAGTGGCACAGGTGTTCAGAGGCACTGGATCTGATCCAGCAGGTAATGGAGATTCCACTGCACACCTAAATGAATCTGAAAAACTCATGAAAACAGAAACAAAGGTGTGGTGGAATCTTACCACCTTACAAAACTATGTGGCAAAAGATATGGTTCCAAGAGGATTGAGGATCAAAAAAACCTCTACCATATCCTATTCAGATGAATTTAATAAAGAGTGGAATCAGATTCTTACTAATTGCTCTCTGAACTTAATGAAACTTATAATAAAAAATGAGGAAATCAAGCTTAAGGAAATTCAAGAGAATGTGGAAAAAATAAAAAACACTTTGGAAGAATTTAAATCATTACCATTATGAATCATCTCTTGAAAAAGTAATAGGTAATGTTTGCACACTGGAAGATGACATCATGAGCCGTAAAAGACGTAAATTTGAGAGAGATCTCAATGATTACTCTACGAATAGTGTGTACGACTGGGGCCGGTGGGAAAGGAATTATAAATCACCTAAATCCATTTTAAGAAATAGCCATGCTCGTTATAAGCCAACTAATAGACCTCAGGTGAACTTTTCTTCAACAGAACCTGACTCCTTGGACACCAATGCCAGTGCATCTGACACCTCAGTACTGAGCAATACATTGGAAAACAGAAAAAGATATGGAAAAACGTCAAAAAACGGAAGAGACGAGGCGGCAGGAAACATAGGAAATCCGCCTGGAATAACAACTCGCTACAGGAAGAAACACAAACAATAAATAAATGCAATGTAGTTAATTTGTCCTCTCAGACATTAACACAAGATCAACTAGATGTATTGGCTTTGGGTCTCAATTTTGTGCCGGATGCTGATTTCAATTTATTTATGACTATTTTAGACATTAATAAGTTTGTAAGAAATCTTACTATAAAAAAACATTTTTTTTCAGATGAAACAACGGGCTCTAATCAAAATTTTGATCCTGAAATAAATGAGTTCGAGGATTTGGACTTTAAGGAACAAGTTGCATTAAATTGCCTTTTGAAACTATCTAAAGAAAATCAGAATGGATTGGAAGAAGGGTCCTCAAATGTATCGAAAACCTTTAAGACTAAAAACCCGTATTTTTATCCTTTACAAACCAGAGTGGAATGTATGGACAAGTTCCAAGAACTAGTTGAAAAAGATCTAAAGGAACTGGAATACAGTTTAAATAAAAAAATACGAAAAAATTTATCATATAAACAACGAAAAGCTCTTAAGGAATTAAAGTCCCTGAAGAACATTATCATTAAAAGAAGTGACAAGGGTGGTCTTATAGTCATTCTAAATGAGAGTGACTATAAGGATAAAATGCATGAACTGTTGTCAGATAGATCCACCTATGAGATACTCAAAAAGAATCCAACTAGGGAATGCAATGATAAAATTGTGAAGTTGATAGAGGAGGGTTTATACCTAGCAGTTATTAACAAAAAACAGGCTGAATATCTTTATGTAGAATCCCCTAAGTTTCCAATCATGTACGGTCTCCCAAAAGTACACAAGTGCACAGGTTTACCAGCGATGCGTCCAATAGTTTCGGGAATTGGATCTATGTCAGAACACTTGTGCGAATGGGTAGACTCGTTATTACAACCCATAGTCATAAAAATGCCAGGGTATATAAAGGATTCTAGAGAAATTTTGAAAATTTTGAAAAATTGGAAATGGGAACATAACTACACCTGGCTTAGTTGTGACGTTGTCTTGTTGTACACGAGCATACCTCATGATATAGCAATGAAAGCATTAGAATTTCACCTAATGGATTATGGTCAATATTCACAAGATCTTATCAATTTTGCATTGAAAGTAACGTTTTTTCTCATGAAACATAATATTTTTTCATTTGATGGAGAAATTTATGCACAAAAGTCGGGAGTTCCTATGGGGGCTAAATATTCACCGTCCCTAGCCAATCTGACAATGGCATATTGGGAACAAAAATTTATATATTCTGCTGAGAATCCTTATGTTGAACACATCTCCTGGTATGGCAGATACATCGATGACACCCTCATTATTTGGGGGGGCGATGTGTCTGCCATACCGGGATTTGTGGAATACATTAATTCTAACAAATTTGCTATAAAATTTACATTTGTGTATGATCAAAAAAATATTTCTTTTTTGGATTTGGAATTATGTGGCATCGCTGGAGAATATGTCATTAGTCGAACTCACATAAAACCAATTAGTGGGAATACGATATTGCACGCTAATAGCAGCCACCCAGTCCATACCATCAAATCCATACCTGTGGGGGAATTCACCAGGCTGAAGCGTAATTGTAGCAAGGAGGAAGACAATCTAAATGAGTTTCAGGAATTAAAAAAGAAATTAAAAGTCCGAAAGTATCCAAATTGGACATTGGAGAGGGCCACAAATATAGTAGACAAAAAACGCAGAGAAGATCTGTTAGTATCCAGTACATCGAATAATGCCGCAAATAAAACACTCGCTAATAAATTAGATCTATGTTTACAATTTTCTCCTCAATTCAATCAAATTAAAAAAATTATTAATAAGAGATTACCTATTTTGTGTGAGGATAACACGTTAACGCACATATTAAAAGATGGAATTAATATAGTAGCGAGGAGAGCGCGAACAATTGGTGATATAATTGCCCCAAACTCTGCTTTGTTAAAATCCGGATCCAGGTCCAACACATGGTTGGATTGTAAAGGTTTTTATAAATGTGGTACCGCTGCCTGTAGTACGTGCATTCATGCACAATTAGGGAATACTTTCCAAAATACTGAGAAAACCAGAAGTTATGCTATAAATAGTTTTATTAATTAGGAAGGTAGTGTAGCGGCGCTAATGAAAAAAAGCATAAGAAAGCAGCTGGTATAGCCCTTAAACCACACAGGGCGAAGAGAACCTCTGATAAATACAATTAAAAAATATATACCTGCGCTCAAAAATGCATAGAAATTAAATAGTAACTATTTACCTGTCAGAGGGGAGGTAGTACTGGAAGCAATAGGGTTACTCGTATGTGAGTCAGAATAGGACCTTCGGACTTATTCAGCGTGTAGACACCTAGATCTGAAGAACGTCAGCAGGAGAAACATACACGTGCACTTGTAAGGTTGTAACTGGATTATTACTTTCCTTGTGAAGATCAGCGACGTTCGGAGGTGGTATTTCCTCGGCGTGCTGTCCCGGCCGGTGACAGCCGCCCGTGCGGCAAGGGATGAATAGGAGCTGAGCGCTCTGTATCGCTGCAGCTGACAGGACCTTCGGGGATTTCGGGTCACGTGTCCTGTACGTCACGTGGTGCCCCTGTTGGAGGTACGGAGCACTGTAGGAGCCAAGACGATACAGAGCGCTCAGCTCCTATTCATCCCTTGCCGCACGGGCGGCTGTCACCGGCCGGGACAGCACGCCGAGGAAATACCACCTCCGAACGTCGCTGATCTTACAACCTTACAAGCGCACGTGTATGTTTCTCCTGCTGACGTTCTTCAGATCTAGGTGTCTACACGCTGAATAAGTCCGAAGGTCCTATTCTGACTCACATACGAGTAACCCTATTGCTTCCAGTACTACCTCCCCTCTGACAGGTAAATAGTTACTATTTAATTTCTATGCATTTTTGAGCGCAGGTATATATTTTTTAATTAGTTTTATTAATTGCCACACTAAAAACGCGGTTTATAAAATAGATTGCACAATTTGTCATATATTTTATGTAGGATGCACGTCACGGAAACTAAAAACACGCATAACAGAACATCTTAGAGATGTAAATAACTGCAATATTCATAACAGAAACGTTTCCATGGCAGCTAAACATTTCCACACAGTACATAACGGAGATACCACAGCCTTTAAAGCTCATGGCATAGAAAAAGTCTATCCTCCTAATCGAGGGGGAGAAATGAAAAGACGTTTACTCACAAGAGAAGCGTTTTGGATTTATAACTTGAATACTCGCTTCCCTGTGGGCTTGAACAAAAGAAACAAAATATTGTATCATTATTGATTATTGTTATTATTTGCCTCCATTTTTATGTATATATTCTCTGTATTTGTGTATTTTAGTCATTTGGACACATATGTTTGCAGGACCTGTATAGTGAATCATGTGACTTTTAAGGGGCGGGTCTCAGGCTCATGAGCACTATATATGTAATTCTCATTCCTGCTGTGAATAGGGCATGAGTAAGACCTATATGGGTCGAAACGCGTTGCCATATCATTTATAAGCACCTGTCTTGTCCATTGATGTAAGGATCGGGTTTTAACCATTTTGGAATAATAAAGACTTTACCCACTTTTATCGGAGCTGGAGTATCAACGTATGTTTGGATTTGCTGCTACATATTTTTACTATTGATGCTGCATAGGCATAGGGGATTACGGAGTAGGGGAGGGACTAATCAGACTTATAAAGTTTATTAACATATAAATATATATATATACTCACCTTCCGAAGTCCCGTTGAAGTCCTGCTATACTCACCATCCGCTGCCTTTCCCTGGGACCGGAAGCTGCCGCTTGCAATGGAGCGGTCCTGGGAGCGGGAAAAGCGGCGGAGGGTGAGTATAGCAGGTGGTTTTTTTTGTTTTTTTTTAATTATTTTTGACATGACATATTTTTACTATTGATGCTGCATAGGCATAGGGGATTACGGAGTAGGGGAGGGACTCATCAGACTTATAAAGTTTATTAACATATAAATATATATATATATATATGTATACACTCACTGGCCACTTTATTAGGTACACCAGTCCAACTTCTTGTTAACACTTAATTTCTAATCAGCCAATCACATGGCGGCAACTCAGTGCATTTAGGCATGTAGACATGGTCAAGACAATCTCCTGCAGTTCAAACCGAGCATCAGTATGGGGAAGAAAGGTGATTTGAGTGCCTTTGAACGTGGCATGGTTGTTGGTGCCAGAAGGGATGGTCTGAGTATTTCAGAAACTGCTGATCTACTGGGATTTTCGCGCACAACCATCTCTAGGGTTTACAGAGAATGGTCCGAAAAAGAAAAAAAATCCAGTGAGCGGCAGTTCTGTGGGCGGAAATGCCTTGTTGATGCCAGAGGTCAGAGGAGAATGGGCAGACTGGTTCGAGCTGATAGAAAGGCAACAGTGACTCAAATCGCCACCCGTTACAACCAAGGTAGGCCTAAGAGCATCTCTGAACGCACAGTGCGTCGAACTTTGAGGCAGATGGGCTACAGCAGCAGAAGACCACACCGGGTACCACTCCTTTCAGCTAAGAACAGGAAACTGAGGCTACAATTTGTACAAGCTCATCGAAATTGGACAGTAGAAGATTGGAAAAACGTTGCTTGGTCTGATGAGTCTCGATTTCTGCTGCGACATTCGGATGGTAGGGTCAGAATTTGGCGTAAACAACATGAAAGCATGGATCCATCCTGCCTTGTATGGAGCATCTTTGGGATGTGCAGCCGACAAATCTGCGGCAACTGTGTGATGCCATCATGTCAATATGGACCAAAATCTCTGAGGAATGCTTCCAGCACCTTGTTGAATCTATGCCACGAAGAATTGAGGCAGTTCTGAAGGCAAAAGGGGGTCCAACCCGTTACTAGCATGGTGTACCTAATAAAGTGGCCGGTGAGTGTATATATATATATATATATATATATATATATATATATATATATATATATATATATATATATATACACTCACCTTTCGAAGTCCCGTTGAAGTCCTGCTATACTCACCATCCGCTGCCTTTCCCTGGGACTGGAAGCTGCCGCTTGCAATGGAGCGGTCCCGGGAGCGGGAAAGGCGGCGGAGGGTGAGTATGGCAGGTGTTTTTTTTGTTATTATTTTTGACATGACATATTTTTACTATTGATGCTGCATAGGCATAACGGATTACGGAGCGGGCGCCGGGCAGTGAGTGCAGGGGAGTAGGCATAGGGGATTACGGAGCTTATGAAACAGAAGTCTCTATTGTTTTCAAGCCAAGAACCCTACAGATGTTGATAGTAGGTGTCCATCTCGCTGTACTGGTGTGTGGCCGTAGGAGGTCCTTGCGAAAAGTCACCAAAAGAAGGGGGTGGAGGTGGTGTCCGGAACTGCAAATGATGTGGGCCCGGTCTGTGCTGTGAATGGGCTCCTGCTGGTGTCCCAAATAAAACTGGCCACTGGGCTGACGGTCGCTGATGGTCACCGTTGATGTCTCACTCAGTTTGCCAGCAGCTGCTGCGTTCAAAACCTCAAACATTGATCTCTCCGCGTGCGTTCGCTGGGTAACGTCCAATCTGTTTAACCGTTCCGCAACGAAGGATGGGAATCCAGTGAGCTGGGTTGTGGCATGCTGGGTCATAATGTTGTTGGCCAGTGCCAGGAGATCCACAGGTGTGCCCGCAGTCGCCTTTCTTTTGCGAGATGGCCGCTGTGGACGTGTCTGCTCCTCGACACATGGGCTTATGGAGGACTGAGGGGTCTGGTCATCGTTCCCTTCCGGTGTTTCGAGCTGTTGCGGAGGCACGTGCGAGTACAGGAAAAAAAAAGAATAAAAAGTTTATTAACATATATATATATATATATATATATATATATATATACTCACCTTCCGAAGTCCCGTTGAAGTCCTGCTATACTCACAATCTGCTGCCTTTCCCTGGGACTGGAAGCTGCCGCTTGCAATGGAGCGGTCCCGGGAGCGGGAAAGGCGGCGGAGGGTGAGTATGGCAGGTGTTTTTTTTGTTATTATTTTTGACATGACATATTTTTACTATTGATGCTGCATAGGCATAGGGGATTACGGAGCGGGCGCCGGGCAGTGAGTGCAGGGGAGTAGGCATAGGGGATTACGGAGCTTATGAAACAGAATTCTCTATTGTTTTCAAGCCAAGAACCCTACAGATGTTGATAGTAGGTGTCCATCTCGCTGTACTGGTGTGTGGCCGTAGGAGGTCCTTGCGAAAAGTCACCAAAAGAAGGGGGTGGAGGTGGTGTCCGGAACTGCAAATGATGTGGGCCAGGTCTGTGCTGTGAATGGGCTCCTGCTGGTGTCCCAAATAAAACTGGCCACTGGGCTGACGGTCGCTGATGGTCACCGTTGATGTCTCACTCAGTTTGCCAGCGGCTGCTGCGTTCAAAACCTCAAACATTGATCTCTCCACGTGCGTTCGCTGGGTAACGTCCAATCTGTTTAACCGTTCCGCAACGAAGGATGGGAATCCGGTGAGCTGGGTTGTGGCATGCTGGGTCATAATGTTGTTGGCCAGTGCCAGGAGATCCACAGGTGTGCCCGCAGTCGCCTTTCTTTTGCGAGATGGCCGCTGTGGACGTGTCTGCTCCTCGACACATGGGCTTATGGAGGACTGAGGGGTCTGGTCATCGTTCCCTTCCGGTGTTTCGAGCTGTTGCGGAGGCACCTGCGAGTACAGGAAAAAAAAAGAATAAAAAGTCAATAACATACAAACAAATCAGCCCTAGAGAGCCCCCACCTCCCCAACACCTCTATGCCCGTCCATGGGAAGCTATGAGGAAGTTATCTAGGTAGCAAACCACAGGAGTTACAGAGCTTACAGAGCTGGGCTGAACTTTTGCCGGCTATACTGTACGAATGTGCGGAAGACACAAAATGTAAATTTATGTTATAGACTTTTGAAATAAGACAGCATTTAAAGGAAGGGAAGGACTGTTTGGACATACTTATCTGAACAGGAAGTGGCAACTGTTATTATCTGGGGGATTAAACATGAAAAACGTGAATTATTCTTATTGGAAACCGTGCAGTCTCATAAACATACAAGACACACGGCATGCTACAAGAAGGGAAGCTAGGGGGTACTTACATGCTCGTCAGGAGACTCGGGCAGGATCTCTTCGGCAGATGGCGCACAAAGGCTTGTCACTGTCTGGCACGGGCGAGAGATTTCCTGGTCCTGAGTGAACGCCAGCAGGTCATAGTACCACAACTTGGGCACATAGACATCGTCGGTTCCGGCCCCAGACTTCATGGACTTTTCGACCTTGTTCATTTATTTTTTGTACACTGTGCGGAGAGCCTGGATCTTCTTCCGCACAATGTTTTCATCTACCGTCTCAGTGGGATGATGCTCCTTGTAGAGGGCCACCAGCTTCTTGTACGCAGCTTTCTTTTTGTAGCGGTTGCTGTAATCCGCAGACTTGATCTTCCACAAGCAGGGCAGGGAGCGGTACATATCGATGAGTGCCCGAACAAAGTCTTGGTCATTGGCAGACATCTGAAAAAAAAAAAAGAAATAGTTAAGTTACAGCAAGCAAAAAAGTGATGGGCCGTGTGCTTTTCCAATTGTTAGCAGCCATTTTGTGGATGGGATGGGCTGTGTGCTTTTTCCTATTGTTAGCAGCCATTTTGTGGATGGGATGAGCCATGTGCTTTTCCAATTGTTAGCAGCCATTTTGTGGATGGGATGGGCCGTGTGCTTTTTTCCTATTGTTAGCAGCCATTTTGTGGATGGGATGGGCCGTGTGCTTTTTCCTATTGTTAGCAGCCATTTTGTGGATGGGATGGGCCGTGTGCTTTTCCTATTGTTAGCAGCCATTTTGTGGATGGGATGGGCCGTGTGCTTTTTCCTATTGTTAGCAGCCATTTTGTGGATGGGATGGGCCGTGTGCTTTTTCCTATTGTTAGCAGCCATTTTGTGGATGGGATGGGCCGTGTGCTTTTCCTATTGTTAGCAGCCATTTTGTGGATGGGATGGGCCGTGTGCTTTTTCCTATTCTTAGCAGCCATTTTGTGGATGGGATGGGCCGTGTGCTTTTTCCTATTGTTAGCAGCCATTTTGTGGATGGGATGGGCCGTGTGCTTTTTCCTATTGTTAGCAGCCATTTTGTGGATGGGATGGGCCGTGTGCTTTTCCTATTGTTAGCAGCCATTTTGTGGATGGGATGGGCCGTGTGCTTTTTCCTATTGTTAGCAGCCATTTTGTGGATGTGATGGGCCGTGTGCTTTTTCCTATTGTTAGCAGCCATTTTGTGGATGGGATGGGCCGTGTGCTTTTTCCTATTGTTAGCAGCCATTTTGTGGATGGGATGGGCCTTGTTCTTTTTCCTATTGTCAGCAGCCTTTTTGTGGGTGGAAAAAGTGTTAATTCTAATGCTGGCTATTTTGTGGATGCAAAAGTTAATTTGGCAGTGGCCATTTTGTTGGTGAACATCTTAACATCTTAACACACCACATCACCAAATCCTTGTTACCCAGTAATGACCACTAACGGCCAATACTACAGCGCAAAAGCGTATTTGTTTACAAACTTGCAAGCTCAAACAGATCTCTGCAGAGATGTAGCATACATCACTCTACAATACACTTTCCATAAAGCAATAGCTCAAAATGGCTGCCAGCCAGCGTAAAAACGTATTTGTTTACCTTTCCATATAGTGAAAGCTCAAAGTGGCTGCCAGCCAGCGCAAAAGCGTATTTGTTAACAAACTTGCAAGCTCTAACAGATCTCTGCAGAGATGTAGTATACATCACTTTACAATACACATAAATTAGCATTGCTGCATGGCAGATGAAACTAACAGCACAAAGATATACTTACCGTTGATGATCTGAAAGAGATATAGAGAACGAAGACGATGCAGAGTTCTGGATTTCCAAACAGGACGCTCGCGAGAGGCTCGTAGATGGCGGAGGAGGCACAAGTGATTGCAAAGGAGTAGAGTCGCGGTTTATATTTCGGAACGCAGCTACAGATGATCCCGCTGTGGCCTATCAGCGTTCACAGGGAGACGCCCAGGTACCATTGGAGGGACGTCGTGGCTGAGGGCGTCTCCATTTGGAATGCAACACGCCTACCTGGCTAGGAGACGCTGCCACGCCCCCTATGCTCGTTGCTGGCGTCGTTGCTTTTGATGTCAAACACGACGATACACGCCGACCTGACGACCAAATAAAGTTCCGGACTGCTAGCTCCGACCAGTGATATCACAGCAGGATCCAGATCGCTGCTGCGTGTCAAACTCAACGATATCGCTATCCAGGACGCTGCAACGTCACGGATCGTTGTCGTTCTAGTTGGAAAGTTGTTTAGTGTGAAGGTACCTTTAGACAGTATGGGAAGGACTTTGTGTTAATTTTCTCGTCACTCCAACAATTTACTTTCGGCCCAAGATACATAAAGACCTATCTAATCCACCAGGGAGGCCCATTGTATCTGGATGTGGTGGATTAAACGAGCCAGTATGCAGATTCCTTGATTATTATTTGAAACCTTGTGTTGAAGAGTTGCCATCATATGTAAAGGACTCTGGGGAAGTTTTCCAGAGATTACAGGGGATTACACTGGAATCAGACATGTTCCTCATTACTGGGGATATGGAATCCCTATACACTTGTATCAGCCATGAACGAGGGATCTCAGCGGCAAGATTTTTTCTTTCAAACAAAGGCATGGATGGGGATTTATTACAACTTTTTCTTGATTTATTGGCACACGCATTGACCCATAATTACTTCACATTTAAAGATAGATATTTTGTACAGCAACGAGGAGTGGCTATGGGGGCGTCTTTTGCACCCTCATATGCCAACCTCTTTATGGGTCAATGGGAACGGGAACACATGTTACCGTACCTTGGTAATGTTCAAGATCCATCCGTGGCGAGTTGGATGCGCTTCATTGATTGATTCATTCATTCTCTTTATTTGGCAGGGTGACAGAATGGAGCTGGATACGTTTCTTATACATCTAAATAATAACGACTGGAATGTAAAACTCATCTTTAGAATTACCACAAAAAAGATAGATTTTTTGGATCTCCAATTAATGGTGGATCATCTTGGCAATATTCATAGTACTATTTTCCGTAAGGAAACAAGTACCAACTCTGTACTACATGCAAAATCGGCACATCCGGGACATACCATCAGAGCAATCCCCAAGGGACAATTTATTCGAGCAAGGAGAATTTGCAATACCAATGAAGAATTTGAAATCCAGGCCCGTGACATGACCAGCAGATTTTTGGATCAGGGTTATAACTTTAATGATATCAATCGGGGCTACCAACAAGAAAGGGAAATGGATCGCAATTCACTTTTGCAGAATAAACCTAAGAAAAAGGAAGATTCACGGTTACGAATTATTACAAACTATCATGGAAGATGGAGAGATATGAATAGCATATTTAATCAATTTTGGCCAATATTGAAACAGGATCCTGGGCTTGCAAAATTAATTGAGGATAAACCGTTAATCGTAGCAAGAAGGAGTAAAACAATTGGTGAAACTATTACACACAGCCACTATGTTGCACCTAAATCAAATTTTATATTTAATTCCAAAGGACCCAAGTGGGGGTCACGTGCATGTGGAGAATGTAGTGCTTGTAAATACATTAAATCTGAAACATTCAGTAACTCTTCAAAAACACGTGACTTTAAAATTGTCCATCCAATCAACTGCAAAACCGTATCAGTTATATATCATCTGACATGCCCATGTGGGCTTATCTATGTGGGTCTCACGTCGAGACAACTCCGAGTACGGATATTAGAACATGTGAAGGATATTAGATCAGCAAGACTTTTGAATCCAGAGAACTCTCAGAAGGAAGATTTTGCCAAACTGAAGACAATACCTGCCCACTATCGGGAATTTCATCCATCTGGACCGATAGATCTTCAAGTAAGAGGTATTGATGTTGTGCATCTTAGTGTTCGTGGTGGGAACATTATGAATAGATTAGCTCAAAAAGAATGCCGCTGGATTACCAACCTCAGAACAATGAAACCACATGGTCTTAATGACCAGTGGGGATTTTCTAGTTTTCTGTAACTAAGATTAATGCTTTTTGGATTTTTGATCTCGGTGCTGTCGTTTGTCTGACATAGTTGGTTTTCATTATTTTTATTTTATTATGTATATTTAACCCCTTTCTGACATTGGACGTACTATCCCGTCGAGGTGGGGTGGGCCCATATGACCACCGACGGAATAGTACGTCATATGCGATCGGCCGCGCTCACGGGGGGAGCGCGGCCGATCGCGGCCGGGTGTCAGCTGACTATCGCAGTTGACATCCGGCACTATGTGCCAGGAACGGTCATGGACCGCCCCCGGCACATTAACCCCCGGCACACTGCGATCAAACATGATCGCAGTGTTCCGGCGGTATAGGGAAGCATCACGCAGGGAGGGGGCTCGCTGCGGGCTTCCCTGAGACCCCCGGAGCAACGCGATGTGATCGCGTTGCTCCGAGGGTCTCTTACCTCCTCCTCCCTGCAGCAGGCCCGGATCCAAAATGGCCACGGCATCCAGGTCGTGCAGGGATGTGGCTTCACAGCGCCTGCTCAGAGCAGGCGCCGGGAAGCCTGGAGGAGCTGAGCACGTCAGATTGCCGATCTGACAGAGTGCTGTGCAAACTGTCAGATCAGCGATCTTACACTATAACATGATGCCCCCCCTGGGGCAATGAAATAGCGTAAAAAAAAAAAATATTCACATGTGTAAAAAAAATTAAAAAAAATTCCCCCCCAAAATTCCCCCCCCCCCAAAAAAAAATATTGTTCCTATAAATACATTTCTTTATCTAAATAAAAAAAAAACAATAAAAGTACACATATTTAGTATCGCCGCGTCCGTAACGACCTGACCTATAAAACTGTCCCACTAGTTAACCCCTTCAGTGAACACCGCAAAAAAAAAAAAAGAGGCAAAAAACAACGCTTTATTATCATACCGACAAACAAAAAGTGGAATAACATGCGATCAAAAAGACGGATATAAATAACCATGGTACCGCTGAAAACATCATCTTGTCTGGCAACAAACGAGCCACCATACAGCATTATCAAAGAAAAAATAAAAAAGTTATAGTCCTCAGAATAAGGCGATGCAAAAATAATTATTTTTTCTATAAAATAGTTTTTATCGTATAAAAGCGCCAAAACATAAAAAAATGGTATAAATGAGGTATCGCTGTAATCGTACTGACCCGAAGAATGCTTTATTCATTTTACCAAACGCGGAACGGTATAAACGCCTCCCCCAAAAGAAATTTATGAATAGCTGGTTTTTGGTCATTCTGCCTCACAAAAATCGGAATAAAAAGCGTTAAAAAAATGTCACGTGCCCGAAGATGTTACCATTAAGAACATCAACTCATCCTGCAAAAAACAAGACCTCACATGACTCTGTGGACCAAAATATGGAAAAATTATAGCTCTCAAAATGTGGTAACGCAAAAAATATTTTTTGCAATAAAGAGTCTTTCAGTGTGTGACGGCTGCCAATCATAAAAATCCGCTAAAAAACAGCTATAAAAGTAAATCAAACCCCCCTTGAACACCCCCTTAGTTAGCGAAAAATTTAAAAAATGTATTTATTTCTACTTTCCCATTAGGGTTAGGGCTAGGGTTAGGGTTAGGGGTGGGGCTAGGGTTAAGGCTACAGTTAGGGTTGGGGCTAAAGTTAGGGTTAGTGTTGGGGCTAAGGTTAGGATTAGGGTTAAAATTAGGGTTAGGGTTTGGATTACATTTACGATTGGGAATAGGGTTGGGATTAGGGTTAGGGGTGTGTCAGGGTTAGGGGTGTGGTTAGGGTTACCATTGGGATTAGGGTTAGGGATGTGTTTGGATTAGGGTTTCAGTTATAATTGGGGGGTTTCCACTGTTTAGGCACATCAGGGGCTCTCCAAACGCGACATGGCGTCCGATCTCAATTCCAGCCAATTCTGCGTTGAAAAAGTAAAACAGTGCTCCTTCCCTTCTGAGCTCTCCCGTGCGCTCAAACAGGGGTTTACCCCAACATATAGGGTATCAGCATACTCAGGACACATTGGACAACAACTTTTGGGGTCCAATTTCTCCTGATATCCTTGGGAAAATACAAAACTGGGGGCTAAAAAATAATTTTTGTGGAAAAAAAAGATTTTTTATCTTCATGGCTCTGCGTTATAAACTGTAGTGAAACACTTGGGGGTTCAAAGTTCTCACAACACATCTAGATAAGTTCCTTTGGGGGTCTAGTTTCCAATATGGAGTCACTTGTGGGGGGTTTCTACTGTTTAGGTACATTAGGGGCTCTGCAAACGCAATGTGATGCCTGCAGATCAATCCATGTAAGTCTGCATTCCAAATGACGCCCCTTCCCTTCCGAGCTCTGCCATGCACTCAAACGGTGGTCCCCCCCCACATATGGGGTATCAGCGTACTCAGGACAAATTGGACAACTTTTGGGGTCTAATTTCAACTGTTACCCTTGAAAAAATACAAAACTGGGGGCTAAAAAATAATTTTTGTGGAAAAAAAAGGATTTTTTATTTTACCCGGCTCTGCGTTACAAACTGTAGTGAAACACTTGGGGGTTCAAAGCTCTCACAACACATCTAGATAAGTTCCTTAGGGGGTCTACTTTCCAAAATGGTGTCACTTGTGGGGGGTTTCAATGTTTAGGCACATCAGTGGCTCTCCAAACGCAACATGGCGTCCCATCTCAATTCCTGTCAATTTTGCTTTGAAAAGTCAAATGGCGCTCCTTCCCTTCTGAGCTTTCCCATGCACCCAAACAGTGGTTTACCCCCACATATGGGGTATCAGCGTACTAAGGACAAATTGGACAACTTTTGGGGTCCAATTTCTTCTCTTACCCTTGGGAAAATAAAAAATTGGGGGCGAAAAGATCATTTTTGTGAATAAATGTGATTTTTCTATTTTTACGGCTCTGCATTATAAACTTCTGTGAATTACTTAATGGGTCAAAGTGCTCACCACACATCTAGATAAGTTCCTTAGGGGGTCTACTTTCCAAAATGGTGTCACTTGTGGGGGGGGGGGGGTTCAATGTTTAGGCACATCAGGGGCTCTCCAAACGCAACATGGCGTCCCATCTCAATTCCAGTCAATTTTGCATTGAAAAGTCAAATGGAGCGCCTTCGCTTCCGAGCTCTACCATGCACCCAAACAGTGGTTTACCCCCACATAAGGGGTATCGGCGTACTCAGGACAAATTGTACAACTTTTGGGGTCCATTTTCTCCTGTTACTCTTGGAAAAATAAAACAAATTGGAGCTGAAGTAAATTTTTTGCGAAAAAAAGTTAAATGTTCATTTTTATTTAAACATTCCAAAAATTACTGTGAAACACCTGAAGGGTTAATAAACTTATTGCATGTGGTTTTGAGCACCTTGAGGGGTGCAGTTTTTAGAATGGTGTCACACTTGGTTATTTTCTATCATATAGACCCCTCAAAATGACTTCAAATGAGATGTGGTCCCTAAAAAAAATGGCGTTGTAAAAATGAGAAATTGCTGGTCAACTTTTAACCCTTATAACTCCCTAACAACAAAAAATTTTGGTTCCAAAATTGTGCTGATGTAAAGTAGACATGTGGGAAATGTTACTTATTAAGTATTTTGTGTGACATATCTCTGTGATTTAATTGCATAAAAATTAAAAGTTGGAAAATTGCGAAATTTTCAAAATTTTTGCCAAATTTCTGTTTTTTTTTTCACAAATAAACGCAGGTAATATCAAAGAAATTTTACCACCATCATGAAGTACAATATGTCTCGAGAAAACAATGTCAGAATCACCGGGATTCATTGAAGCGTTCCAGAGCTATAACCTCATAAAGGAACAGTGGTCAGAATTGTAAAAATTAGGCTGGTCATTAACGTGCAAACCACTCTTGGGGGTAAAGGGGTTAATAATGTAGTTTTATCTTTTAAAATAATTTTTCTATATTTTAGTACTGGTCCTCGTCAATATTCCAATATAGGGAGGTCTACGGGGAGTAAGGAATCATTTATATGACTAACTTAATTCCCCTATCACGTAATTGGAGCCAAACAATATTTGATTTTAATGGATTTATATATTTTTCTCTTTATATGTAGGATCCTTCTGTATATATCAGATATGGACATGTCATCATATGGGGATCCTTATGTATTTATCGGATATGAACATATCATCTCATGAGGAAAATCTGGACTTCTGAATTTTGTTGGCACTTTTGCACTTTATATATATTAATATGAATTTATGTATATTATTAATTTATTTATTTTCACATTTACAATATGCATATTTTTTTATGTATGGTTTTACACTTGTTGATTTTTCTCTATTAATGTCCTGTTCACTATTTTATGCACTTTTTGTATAATATTTATTGATTATAGTAGTTCACATATTTAGTCCATGGTTCCTCTTATTTGTATCTGGTTTTTCCTGATCCAATTGTGTGTGGCTGCCATTTATCCTAATACTTGCCCTAATCCAAAATGGTTGATATGGTGCTGGTGCGCATCTCCTGCTCCCGCCATGGGCGTGCTCCGTCGCGTGCCTCGCCTGTGACGTCGCCGCGGCGCCTTCCTGTGACGTTGCCGTGAGACATGCACTGGGGACGCTATCGCTGCGGTGGCATGCGATGCGCCGATTGATAGGCACAGCCTTGATTGGCTTAAAGTATCTTATTTTTATTTTCTTCTGCTCCAATTGTATGTGGCTGCCATTTGCCCTTACACTTGCCCCAATCCAAAATGGTCGACATGGTGCTGGTGCGCATCTCCTGCTCCTGCTGTGGGCGTACTCCATCGCGTGCCTTGCCTGTGATGTCGCAGACGGCGCCGTGGCGCCTTCCTGTGACGTTGCCGCGAGACATGTGCTGGGGACGCCATCGCCGCGGCAGCATGCGATGGGCCGATTGGTAAGCACAGCCATGATTGGCTTAAAGATTCTATATGGATGGTATATAAATGGCAGGCATGACCCTCCCTATGCATCACTCCCTGACGAAGCAACGTGTGAAACGCGCGTTGGAGTGTGGAGTTGAGGCACTAGTACGTCCAGCATGAGCACTGGTAAGGACTGTTAGATGCACTTTGTACCCTTTGAGCACTGGCAGGGATTACTAAATGCACCTTGCACTTTTGGAAATGTTTACAGGGGCTTATATATATCTATTTAATATATATCTATTATTACTGGTATCTTACTTTTAGGATGAATTATTAGTATTTATTATGGCCCTTTTATTCTTTCCTTTTAGTTGCTCATGCATATATTATTAATTTAATAAGAAGCAAGGGTATGACTATTGCTACGGATCCTAATATGATGGATATTGATTCACCCTACTTATAAATTGTTTCTGTATATTGCTTCTGGTATTGATTTAGGTGCCTCCTCCAATTTTTATTGGAATTTCTTTGTGTTTAGTTTTGTCTAGTGTCTCATAATAATAAAATATTTGGTTTTTATATGAATTGTGTTTTTGAATATTTTTCAAGTAGTTCTTTTTGGTTAAAGGAATTCCATTACTGCCTGCTGCTGCTCACACAACCTCTCCAGCATATGCAACATGGAATTCCACCTAGTGCGGACATATGAGGTGGTGTTCAGGCAGGTTAAATCTTCGCTGCAGAGCTGCAATGCGCGCATTGTGTACGCTCGAACGGCGCAAGTGAGCGCACTCGCACCTTGTGCAGAAGATCTTCAAGATCCGGATAGCTTTTAAGAAAACTGTGAACGACCAAATTTAACACATGTACCAGGCACGGGATGTGAGTCAGATTGGCTAGACCCAGAGCTGCCATCAGGTTTCGCCCATTATCACACACCACCATACCTGGCTGGAGGTTGAGCGCCCCAAACCACTGGTCGCTCTGCTGCTTGATGGCATTCCACAGGTACTCTGCAGTGTGTGTGGCTTGTATCCCCCAAGCTAATTAATTTCAACACGGCCTGTTGACATTTGGCCACGGCAGTGCTCACCTTGGTCGTGTCAGTGGACGGTTCACCAGTCCTTGTGGATGTAGGCATCAGCCTTTTATAGTGCCTGATCACAGCCAATCACAGTCATGCCAGTAGTTAAAATGCCTACTAGCGTGTCAGGATGTGCCCACACTTCACAGGCTCTTCATTGGGTGGTTCATGTGTCAATCACAAGCATTGTGCAAAAAAAAAAAAAAAATACGCACTTCCGATTTCCGATCACATTCAAAGATCAGAATCGGGATTTAGAATTCCGGTCATAGTGAAAATCGGTATAATTACTGGGCAGACATACCCAAATGAGTAAGTGAGATAGAGTGGGGTCCTGACTCCTGCCGTGACTAACTGCCGTTGAAATAACTGCGGCATCTGTATGCGTAGCTGCGTAATGCTTTCCTGCAGAGATGCGTGTGCCTGACCTCACACCCTTTAAAGGGAACCTGTCACCTGAATTTGGCGGGACCTGTTTTGGGTCATATGGGCGGGGTTTTCGGGTGTTTGATTCACCCTTTCCTTACCCGCTGGCTGCATGCTGGCCGCAATATTGGATTGAAGTTCATGCTGTGTCATCCGTAGTACACGCCAGCGCAAGGGAAGATTGCCTTGCGCTGGCGTGTACTCCGGAGGACAGAGAATGAACTTCAATCCAATATTGCGGCCAGCATGCAGCCGGCGGGTAAGGAAAGGGTGAATCAAACACCCAAAAACCCTGCCCATATGACCCAAAACCGGTCCCGCCAAATTCAGGTGACAGGTTCCCTTTAAGATGCTACTAAATTTATAGGACTGAGTAAAGGATCAGGATTGTGGGTCCTTATTTGGGATAAATTAGCAATTGGCCAACACCCTGGGGGGAGGTTACATGATCAAAGGCACTGAGCCTGGCTACAACCATATGCTCTAACACCTTGCACACGATAATATCTCCTGTGACCCCAGGATGGATGTACAGCAGTAAGTAATACAATGCAACAAATGAATTTAGCAAACATTCAGCAGGCACATTAAAGGAATTGATGCAGGATGATAGGCAGCAGATGACAGCAAGCAGTGATACTTGTACTATTAAAGAAATTGTTGCAGGATGATAGGCAGCAGATGACAGCAAGCAGAGATATTTGTACTATTTGGGCTCATTTCCATTGCGAGGAAAACGGACGAGTGCAATCCGATAAAAAATCGTATTGCACTTGGACCAATGTTATTCAATAGGTGTCTTTTCATTTGCGATTTTTTTCTCAGCCGAAATCGGACTGAGAAAAAAAATCGCAGCATGCTGCGATTCTCGGACGAGACTCGCCAATGCAAGTCAATGGGTGCGAGAAAAAAAAAAATCACACAGCACTTGCACCATGCGAGTTCTGTCCGATTTTTACTCACCGGTGTCCTTTGAAAAGCCGGCAATTCAGCGCGGTGTACAGTAAAATCACACTGACAGGTTAGAATAGAATAGATATATACACATAGAATAGGTATATATATATATACACTCACCGGCCACTTTATTAGGTACACCTGTCCAACTTCTTGTTAACACTTAATTTCTAATCAGCCAATCACATGGCGGCAACTCAGTGCATTTAGGCATGTAGACATGGTCAAGACAATCTCCTGCAGTTCAAACCGAGCATCAGTATGGGGAAGAAAGGTGATTTGAGTGCCTTTGAACGTGGCATGGTTGTTGGTGCCAGAAGGGCTGGTCTGAGTATTTCAGAAACTGCTGATCTACTGGGATTTTCACGCACAACCATCTCTAGGGTTTACAGAGAATGGTCCAAAAAAGAAAAAAAATCCAGTGAGCGGCAGTTCTGTGGGCGGAAATGCCTTGTTGATGCCAGAGGTCAGAGGAGAATGGGCAGACTGGTTCGAGCTGATAGAAAGGCAACAGTGACTCAAATCGCCACCCGTTACAACCAAGGTAGGCCTAAGAGCATCTCTGAACGCACAGTGCGTCGAACTTTGAGGCAGATGGGCTACAGCAGCAGAAGACCACACCGGGTACCACTCCTTTCAGCTAAGAACAGGAAACTGAGGCTACAATTTGTACAAGCTCATCGAAATTGGACAGTAGAAGATTGGAAAAACGTTGCTTGGTCTGATGAGTCTCGATTTCTGCTGCGACATTCGGATGGTAGGGTCAGAATTTGGCGTAAACAACATGAAAGCATGGATCCATCCTGCCTTGTATGGAGCATCTTTGGGATGTGCAGCCGACAAATCTGCGGCAACTGTGTGATGCCATCATGTCAATATGGACCAAAATCTCTGAGGAATGCTTCCAGCACCTTGTTGAATCTATGCCACGAAGAATTGAGGCAGTTCTGAAGGCAAAAGGGGGTCCAACCCGTTACTAGCATGGTGTACCTAATAAAGTGGCCGGTGAGTGTATATATATATATATATGTCACTGAGACACACACACACACACACACATATATATATATATATATATATATATTTAATGCAGCGCTAGATAGCATAAAAGCCGCTAATTCAATTGCCGGCTTTTGCTATCTCCTTCACAAACCCGACAGGATATGAGACATGGTTTACATACATTAAACCATCTCATATCCCTTCTTTTATTACATATTCCTCTTCACTAATGTAAGAAGTGTCTGTGTGTCAAATTTGGGGGCTCTAACTATTAAAGGGTTAAATCGCGGAAAAAAATTGGCGTGGGCTCCCGCGCAATTTTCTTCTCCAGAGTGGTAAAGCCAGTGACTGAGGACAGATATTAATAGCCTAGAGAGGGTCTATGGTGGTGGATGTGCTCATATGAACTCGAGCGTGGGAATTTTTCCCAGGCTCGAGTTCATATGAGGACATCCAGCAGAGGGCGCATCACCGCGACTCGAGGTAACTACAGGACATTCCCCTGCACTCCATTCATTCCCCATATTTTTACAGCCATGAGCACAGCTGCTTTAGCAGAGCTCCTGGGTGTAAAATGATTTAACCCCTTCAGATGGATTTACATCGTGGGACGTGACTTAACGACGGAAGGTATGGGATATTGTTGATTTTTTATTTTTCCTTTTTTACAGAACGAGGGTCTTCAGGTGGATTAAGAGTATAATAAAATATTAAAACACCCTATGTCTTTATTTCATTAAAGTACTTTGTAATAATGTGTGTGTGTTTTATTAACCACTTCGTACTATTGGATTAATAATTGATAGGTGTCATAATTGACGCCTCTCCATTATTAATCTGGCTTAATGTCACCTTACAATAGCAAGGTGACATTAACCCTTAATTACCCCATATCCCACCGCTACACGGGAGTGGGAAGAGAGTGGCCAAGTGCCAGAACAGGCGCATCTTCCATATGTGCCTTTTCTGGGGTGGCTGGGGGCAGATGTTTTTAGCCAGGGGGGGGGGGCAATAACCATGCACCCTCTCTAGGCTAATAATATCTGCCCTCAGACACTGGCTTTACCACTCTGGAGGAGAAAATTGCGCGGGAGCCCACGCCAATTTTTTCCGCCATTTAACCCTTTATTTTACAAGCTACAGCGCCAAAATTTTGCACATACACACTGCTAACATTAGTAGTGTGGAATATGCAAAACAAAAAGGGGGATATGAGATGGTTTACTGTATGTAAACCATGTCTCATATCATGTCGGGTTTCGGAAGGAGAAATGAGAAGCCGGCAATTGAATTACCGGCTTTTCACATATCTCGCGCTGAATTAAATATAAATACAGTATATATATATGTGTCTAAATGACATATATATATATATATATATATATATATACACACTGTATATATGTTTTAACGAATATTTGAGCACATAAATCCATTAGATGTCGGTTTTGCAAGCCTGCAAGAAAATATCGCAGTACGGATGCCATACGGATGTCACACGGATAATTTGATGCGAGGAAATCGCATCCTCGCACTGCACACGGATCACTGTTTTGGCAACATTTGGGCGATTCTCGTCCGTGTAAAACGGACCGTATTTTTATACGTTGTGTGTGTCCCCGGCCTTAAAGGAATTGTTGCAGGATGATAGGCTGCAGATGACAGCAAGCAGAGATATTTGTACCATTAAAGGAATTATATATACACACACAGTGCCAGTTATCCCTGGAACTTTTCAACCTTTTACCACATATCATGCTTCAAACATAAAGATACCAAATGTAAATTTTTGGTGAAGAATCAACAACAAGTGGAACACAATTGTGAAGTTGAACAAAATTTATTGTTTTGTTTTAAATTTTTGTGGAAATTCAAAAACTGAAAAGTTCCATGGAGCCGAATACTTTCGCAAGGCACTGTATATATATTTATTTATTGTCATCTGGTGCTATATCTTCACTTTTCATCATGGCAATATAGTATTGCTTGGAGTCCTGAAAGCAAGATCCACACACTGGAGTTGTCACTGCCTGTAAGCAGAGTTCTCAAGATGTGGTCAAGCACACTAGATTTGGATGAGCTGCATAGCTAAATAATTTTTTTGCAATTATCCTATATATACGGTATTTATGGTTGAGAAAGATACATCTCTGCGTCTTCTCCGTTTATACAGATTTTTAGACCATATAGGCTGACTTAATCCTTTCAAAGCTTCCATGCACCAACCGTACTACGTGCAAAAGTAGTAAATATACAAGGTTAGTAAAAACTGTTGAAAATTATTACAGAAAAGAACAACAAACTCATTGGTATGCCAACAAGAATTTTTAATTTAGCGTTTGAGAACAATTTTACTACAGTTTAAGATTTCAGGCAGTTTCAGGATAACAGCAATTCACCTCTCCCAGCTCTTTCCACCAGGTTGCTGTGGTATTTTAAATCCAACAAGACCCGCCACCTTTTCAACAGAGCGTTCCCCTTTGCCATGATACTCTTCATGAAATATAAGGTGGTTCCTGACGCTTTGCAGAAGGCATAAGTAGGTGGATGCTTGGAAATGAAGTTCCTGGTGGGCTAAGCACAGCTTCTCACTGGTTACCTGTGAAGTCATATTGCGTTTATTAGGTACCAAAATTAAAAGGTCTTAGGGTAAGTTCACACAGGGCGTTTTTGCTTTTTTCTGCAGCAAAACCTGATCATCTTGGCAGGAAAGAAGCTGCGTCAAAAACGCAGGTTTAGGTGTGTTTTTTTTGCGTATTTGTTGCGGTTTTTTTTCTCCTTGTCCATGCTAATGTCCTTGGATTTTCAGCAGCAAAAACGCAGCAAATAATGATATCTGCGTTTTTGCTGCATTTTTTTCAACACCCATTCAAGTCAATGGGTGAAAAAAAGCAACAAAAACGCTGAAAGAAGTGACATGGTCTATATCCAAAAAACGCAGCAAAGCACAAAATACTGATCAAACAAAAAACCCAATGTGTGTGCATGAGATTTCTGAAAGGCTTTGCTGGTACTGTAAAAAGTAGCTGAAAATTAGCATAAAAAAGCAGCAAAAATACGCAGCAAAAACGTCCTGTGTGAACTTACCCTTATGCACTATTTGTGTCCAATACGCCTCATGCACATACTTTTAGCACTTTAGCACATTGCAGTTCAAAATAAGCATTTCACTGTGCCTTTGGTCAGTGGTTTATGCTTCCCCCTCTTTAGCACTATTTAGCATATATTTACATAACCCTGTTCACTTGTGTTGTTCATCACTTATCATTTAAATAATTTTTTCCCTTTATTCACTATAATTATCACATCTTCCCCTTACAAATAAACTCATAGAATCATTTCTATAACTAGAAGTCTTATTAAAATTATTTCATTAAATGTAACGCCATTTATACATATTAGACATCTTAATGTGTCCAACAGACAGACCTGTAATACTCATTGTCAGATTCCTTCTTGAATTCATTCATGTCATATTCATCTTATTATGTATCATATTTACAGATCCCAAGCTCATCTCCGATTGTCTCTCCAGTGGTACGCATGCCTCGCTCTCACCTCACTGACGTTTGAGTGGCAACCGGGAGCCTTTGCGCACGCGCCGTCTCGTGACTGCTCGTGTTAGCTTGCGTTCCACGGCAGCCAGCTGAACCGGCCACTTCCTGTGAGTGATGTCAGCGATGCATGCGCCGTTTACTCTGGGAGCGATCTTCCGCCTTTCTCACATCTGTGACCACATCGTCTTCGTATATGACCGAACACACCTCCGGATTCTCAGCTCAGATTTGCTGACACATACTACTTAACCTGGTCCACCCCTCCCCAACACACATCTCCTAACGAAGAAGCAAAATGTGCGTTGGGGCGGCGGGGACTTCACACTGACAGGTGAACTACTCAAAAAGTGTTGTTTCTCTGTGCGCTATTGTCTAACTTGCGTTTAATTAGGGAACAGTGTATCCCATTGATTCACCAAGAAGAATAGGTATTCCTTTCATCTGAAACCTTGTGAGCTTGTGTCACTTTGCATTATGCTGTTTGCAGTCCCTGCTTCTGGTTAGCAGCTGCCTTCTTTATACTGGTTCTATTAGTTTTTTTACTCTAACTTAATAAAATTTGTTTTAAAAGCAATTTATACTGTATCTGCTCTGTGTTGTTTATCTAATATTCCAGTTTTTTGCCTTGCTATTCGACTTATGGGTATTTTTCTGTAGTTAAATGATTGGATATGTCTAGGTTTTTAATTTTTTTTTTAAATAAAATGTCTTCAGCCTAATTAGAGACACAAGATATGGAAATGAGTATTATAACACTGAAAAGGAATATGTCACCAGGTTTTTGCTATGTAATCTGTGAGCAGCATGATAGACCACAATTATAGCAATGCATCTGGTCTGCCTGGTTTACTTTTGATAAAATAATGGTTTTCTCTGCTGCAGATGTAGCAGTTCTCTTAACGATGTTCCCTTTAAAACACAGATGTTCCCTGTAAAGTGATGTGAGTCGAACAAATTGCAGCGCAAACTGCGCGTGCCTGAAAAAGGAATTTACAGCGCAGGCGTCAGGGACGTTAATGAAGGCACAGGAGGTGGCGCCCGGAGGGGCTGAATGATGGCTGGGAGACGTTTGTGTCCGAGGGGGGGGGGGGGGGGAAGACATGCCCCCCAGACAGACTACAGGTATGGCGGGCAAATTAAAAAACGAATATTGCGTTGGAAAGAACCCCAAATAAAAGAGCCACCTTGACAGAATGCAGCATTAGTGCTGCACAAGATGGCTCTTTTAGCTAAAAACGCCTGAGGGAGGGGTGTGACAGGTTCCCTTTAAGGAGTGAGCCACTATTTACGCTAATGACTGATCTTCACCTTTAAAATTTGACATGCGTCACTTTCAGAGCAGAGTTGAGCAAATTTGTTCGGGTCCCTCCGTATTCGGAAGCTATAGCGCTTACTGAAGAAGCTGCAGAGGGAACCCAGATACCTGATCAGCTGTCCGGCTCCGCAGCTGCATGTGTCGCGACTGTGTGTGTGTGTGTGTGTGTGTATAGCTTGCCAAATAAGGAGGGAGCCGAATATACTCGCTCATCTCTACGAGGCAATAATTCTGGAACACTTTGTCATATCCCAGAGATTCTGTTTTTTTGTGACAATGTACTTCATGATAGTGGTAATATTTGGTAGATATGATCTGCGTACTTATGAAAATATCAAAAATTTGACAAAAAAAATGTGAAAATGTTCACAATTTTTATACCCTTAAATCAGATAGTTATAACACACAAAATAGATAATAAATACCATTTCCCACATGTCTACTTTATATCAGCATCATTTTTGTAAACAGAATTTTTTTTGTTAGGAAGTTAGAAGGGTTAAAATGCAACTGTTTTCATTTTCCAAAAAAATTTACAACACTTATTTTTTTTAGGGATCAAATCACATTTGAATTGACTTTGAGGGGTCTGTATGACACAAAATATAGAAAAGTGACACCATTCTAAAAACTGCACTCGTCAAGGTGCTCAAAACCACATTCAAGAACTATATATTATTAGGTGCAACAATTAAAACAATGTGAAAGGAAAAAATGAAAATGTTTCTTTTTCCAACAAAAATGTTGCTCTAGCACCAAATTTTTCATTTTCCCATGAGTAATTGGAGAAAATGGACCACATAATTTGTTGTGCAATTTCTTCTGAGTACAGAGATACGCCATGGGACAAAAACATTTCTAAGGGCTCATACTCATTTGCGAGAAAAACGAACAAGTGCAATCTAATTGCACTCTGACCAATGTTATTCAATGGGTGACCTCTCATCTGCGATTGTTCTCAGCTGAAATCGGACTGAGAAAATAATCGCATCATGCTGCGATTTGCTGCGTACCGCAGACGAGGCTCGCCAATGCAAGTCAATGGATGCGAGAAAAAAAATGCACAGCACTCGCACCCTGCGGGTGCTGTCTGTTCTTTATGCAAGGGTGTCCTTTGAAAAGCATTCTTGTGCGGTGCACAATAAATTCACACTGACAGGTTAGAATAGAATAGATAGAATAGAAATATACACATAGAATACGTAAATATATATATTTATATACAGTAGATAGATAGATAGATAGAGATATATATAGATATACAGGGGTTGGACAAAATAATGGAAACACCTAGCGTTTTGGCATCATAATCTTCGAACATGTGATAAACATGCAAACAGTGACATAACCTTTTGTAGTTGATAATTTGTGTTATGTGAGATGTGTATGTAAATTAACTGTTTGTTTTGCATAATTGTAAGAACATTGATGAGAACCTGATACCAATGGCAGACCTCTCGGATTTTCAAAGAGGCCAAATTGTTGGTGCTCGTATGGCAGGCGCTAGTGTAACAGAAAGTGCTCGAATGCTTGGCGTGTCAAGAGGTATTGTCTCCAAAGTAATGACTGCGTTTGAAACAGAAGGAAAAACGTCCGCAGCAAAGCACAGGTCCGGCCGAAAGTCAAATTTGACTGAGAGAGACCGTCAGACTCTAAAGCGAATTGTGAGAGAGGTTCGCAAGACAACGGCTCCGAAAATCACTGCTGAGCTCAATGAACACCTACAGAACCCAGTTTCCACGAAAACTGTTAGTCGGGAGCTGCACAAATCTGGATTCCACGGAAGAGCTGCAATTAAAAAAACGCTGCTCTCAATGACAAATGTTTACAAGCGTTTAGAATGGTGTAGAAACCTCCAGAATTGGTCCCTCGAGCAGTGGAAACGTGATATTCTCAGACGAATCATCGTTTACCCTATTTCCAACCTCCGGCCGAGTGCACGTTTGGAAACAGCTGAAAGAAGCATTCCATCCAACCTGCCTTCTCCCAACCGTAAAACATGGCGGAGGTTCTGTGATGATCTGAGATGCTATTTCATGGAGATCCGCCGGGCCAATGATATCCCTTCATGGAAGAATTAACAGCCGAGATTATTTAGGCATTTTGGGTGAACAAGTGCATCCAATGGTTCAAGCACTGTTCCCGGAGGGGAACGCCATCTTTCAGGATGATAATGCACCAATTCATACAGCTAGAATCGTTAAAGCATGGCACGAGGAACATTTTAATAAAGTTGAGCATCTCATCTGGCCCCCACAATCCCCAGACCATAACATTATTGAGCATTTAGGGTCGATTTTAGAGATTCAAATTAGACGTCGATTTCCGCCGCCATCGTCACTCAAAGAACTGGCGGGTGTTTTAACTGCAGAATGGGCTAAAATTCCTTTGGAAACAATTTGCACCTTATATGAATCCATACCTCGGAGAATTGAGGCTGTAATCACCGCAAAAGGTGGACATACACCATATTAAACTAACTTTTGTTGATGTTTCCAGGTGTTTCCATTATTTTGTCCAACCCCTGTATATATACACATGTCAGTCCATGAAAAGATAAAAAAGTGCACTTACCTGTGTATGTAAAAAGTCACAACTTTATTCGGACAACATTACAATAACAGCCAGGGAGAGTGTAGAAAAAATGCGGACAACGATCGTTTCGTGCCTCAGCACTTCAACGGGTCCAAAAAAAGTTGTGACTTTTTACATACACGGGTAAGTGCACTTTTTTATCTTTTCATGGACTGTTATGTATTACTTCGCAAGTCGCACCCCGTTGTATAAAAAGGATATAATATCGGCTCACTGATAAAGGGTGATAAAAATAACAGAGACTAGCCCAAAAAAAACAGCAGTGCGGAGGTCTATTGTTTCCTTTGTTCGTTTGAATACACATGTCAGTAACACGGTCTAGTCACTGAAGCTCCGCTCCCAGCATCTCATTCATTCAGTAGTTTTCAGCCGCGGCGGTCGCATCTTGGTTGAAAACTGTATATACCCCAGATATGGATCACAGTGTGGGACACAACGGTGGACAGGTGTGGTATATTGTTGGTTTGCTATTTTTATTAAAGGAGAACGAGGGCGTCGCATGGATTAGCTGGATAATAAAGATGGCAAACCGTGTTTAGTGTTTTATTTCATTAAAATACTTTATTCTGGCTGTGTTTTTATTTAACCTATAACAACTATAGGATTAGCAATGGATAGGTGTCTTATTGACACCTCTCCATTACTAACCCGGGCTTGATGTCACCGGGATAAAGTAAGGGTATGTGTCCATGTTCAGGATTGCATCAGGATTTGGTCAGGATTTTTCATCAGTATTTGTAAGCCAAAACCAGGAGTGGAACAATTAGAGGAAAAGTATAATAGAAACATATGCTCCACTTTTGCATTTATCACCCACTCCTGGTTTTCGCTTACAAATACTGATGAAAAATCCTGACCAAATCCTGATGCAATCCTGAACGTGGACACATACCCTTAGAATTGGGGCTAGAGTTGGGGTTAGGGTTTGGATTACTTTTACGGTTGGGTTAGGGGTGTGTCAGGGTTAGGGGTGTGTTGGGGTTGGGATTAAGGGTGTGTTCGGGTTATGGTTGGGACTAGGGGTGTGTTGGGGTTAGTGGTGTGCCTGATATTAGGGTTAGGGGTGTGTTCGAGTTAGAATTGGGGGTTTCCACTGTTTAGGCACATCAGGGGCTCTGCAAACGCAACATGACGTCCGATCTCAATTCCAGCCAATTTTGCATTGGAAAGTCAAATGTCACTCCTTCATTTCAGAGCTCTGCCATGCGCCCAAAAAGTGCCCCCTCCCCCCCCCCCCAAATATGGGGTCTCTGCGTACTCAAGACAAATTGTACAACAACTTTTGGGGTCCAATTTCTCCTGTTACTCTTGGTAAAATAAAACAAACTGGATCTGAAGTAAATTTTTTGTGAAAAAAAGTTAAATGCTCTTTTTTTTTTTTAACCCCTTAATCCCATCTGACGTACTATACCGTCGAGGTGGGGTGGGCCTTAATTCCCGGTGACGGTATAGTACGTCATACGCGATCGGCCGCGCTCACGGGGGGAGCGCGGCCGATCGCGGCCGGGTGTCGGCTGCATATCGCAGCTGACATCCGGCACTATGTGCCAGGAGCGGTCACAGACCGCCCCCGGCACATTAACCCCCGGCACACCGCGATCAAACATGATCGCGGTGTACCGGCGGTACAGGGAAGCATTGCGCAGGGAGGGGGCTCCCTGCGTGCTTCCCTGAGACGATCGGTACAAGGTGATGTACTCACCTCGTACCGAACGTCTTCTCCCTGCAGGCCCCGGATCCAAAATGGCCGAGGGGCTGTATCCGGGTCCTGCAGGGAGCACTTCCGGGTCGGAGCAGGCTGCAGATGAAAGCTGCAGCCTGCTCCGATGAAAGTATGATCGCGGATCTGATAGAGTGCTGTGCACACTATCAGATCTGCGATCTGTGATGTCCCCCCCTGGGACAAAGTAAAAAAGTAAAAAAAAAAATTTCCACATGTGTAAAAAAAAAAAAAAAAAAAAAAAAATTCCTAAATAAATAATACAAAAAAAAAAATATTATTCCCATAAATACATTTCTTTATCTAAAAAAAACAAAAACAATAAAAGTACACATATTTAGTATCGCCGCGTCCGTAACGACCCAACCTATAAAACTGGCCCACTAGTTAACCCCTTCAGTAAACACGGTAAGAAAAAAAAAAAAAAAAACGAGGCAAAAAACAACGCTTTATTACCATACCGCCGAACAAAAAGTGGAATAACACGCGATCAAAAAGACGGATATAAATAACCATGTTACCGCTGAAAACGTCATCTTGTCCCGCAAAAAACGGGCCGCCATACAGCATCATCAGCAAAAAAATAAAAAAGTTATAGTCCTCAGAATAAAGCGATGCCAAAATAATTATTTTTTCTATAAAATAGTTTTTATCGTATAAAAGCGTCAAAACATAAAAAAATGATATAAATGAGGTATCGCTGTAATCGTACTGACCCGACGAATAAAACTGCTTTATCAATTTTACCAAACGCAGAACGGTATAAACGCCTCTCCCAAAAGAAATTCATGAATAGCTGGTTTTTGGTTATTCTGCCTCACAAAAATCGGAATAAAAAGTGATAAAAAATGGTCACGTGTCCGAAAATGTTACCAATAAAAACGTCAACTCGTCCCGCAAAAAACAAGACCTCACATGACTCTGTGGACCAAAATGTGGAAAAATTATAGGTCTCAAAATGTGGAGACGCAAAAACTTTTTTGCTATAAAAAGCGTCTTTTAGTCTGGTTTCACACTTGCGTTTTTATCTGCATGCGTTTTTTAAAAAAACCGCATGTGTGAAAAAATGCATGTAAACGCGGTAAAACGCATGCGTTTTTATAGAAAAACACAAGAAAACAAGAAAAAAACAAAAAACCCTAACCCCACCCCTAACCCTACCCCTAACCTGAAATACGTGGCACTGAAATATACGTTTATATAGGTATATACGTATATAAGTGCCACGATATTTCAGTGGCCACGTATTTAAGTGCCACGTATTTAAGTGCCACGTATTTAAGTGCCACGTATTTCAGTGCCACGTATTTACGTGCCACGTATTTTTCAGTGCCTGAAATACGTGGCACTGAAATACGTGGCACTGAAATACGTGGCACTGAAATATCGTGGCACTGAAGTATTTACGTGCCACGTATTTTTCAGTGCCTGAAATACGTGGCACTGAAATACGTGGCACTGAAATACGTGGCACTGAAATATCGTGGCACTGAAATATCGTGGCACTGAAGTATTTACGTGCCACGTATTTTTCAGTGCCTGAAATACGTGGCACTGAAATACGTGGCACTGAAATACGTGGCACTTAAATACGTGGCACTTAAATACGTGGCTCTTAAATACGTGGCACTTATATACGTGGCACTTATATACGTGGCACTTATGACTGTCAGAAAATGTTCAGTAAACGGTTAGGGGTGAGGTTAGGGGTAGGGTTTCAGGTAGAATTGGGGAGTTTCCACTGTTCAGGCACATCAGGGGCTCTCCAAACGCGACATGGCGTCCAATCTCAATTCCAGCCAATTCTGCGTTGAAAAAGTAAAACAGTGCTCCTTCCCTTCCGAGCTCTCCCGTGCGTCCAAAAAGGGGTTTACCCCAACATATGGGGTATCAGCGTACTAGGGACAAATTGAACAACAACTTCTGGGGTCCAAGTTCTCTTGTTATCCTTGGGAAAATAAAAATTTGGGGGGCTAAAAATCATTTTTGTGGGAAAAAAAATATGTTTTATTTTCACGGCTCTGCGTTGTAAACTGTAGTGAAACACTTGGGGGTTCAAAGTTCTCACAACACATCTAGATAAGTTCCTTGGGACGTCTAGTTTCCAATATGGGGTCACTTGTGGGGGGTTTGTACTATTTGGGTACATCAGGGGCTCTGCAAATGCAACGTGACGCCTGCAGACCAATCCATTTAAGTCTGCATTCCAAATGGCGCTCCTTCCCTTCCGAGCTCTGTCATGCGCCCAAACAGTGGTTCCCCCCCACATAGGGGGTATCAGCGTACTCAGGACAAATTGGACAACAACTTTTAGGGTCCAATTTATCCTGATACCCTTGTGAAAATACAAAACTGGGGGCTAAATTTCATTTTTGTGAAAAAAAAAAAAAATAATTATTTTCACGGCTCTGCGTTATAAACTGTAGTGAAACACTTGGGGGTTCAAAGTTCTCACAACACATCTAGATAAGTTCCTTGGGGGGTCTAGTTTCCAATATGGGGTCACTTGTGGGGGGTTTGTACTGTTTGGGTACATCAGGGGCTCTGCAAATGCAACGTGACGCCTGCAGACCAATCCATTTAAGTCTGCATTCCAAATGGCGCTCCTTCCCTTCCGAGCTCTGTCATGCGCCCAAACAGTGGTCCCCCCCCACAAATGGGGTATCAGCGTACTCCAGACAAATTGGACAACAACTTTTGGGGTCCAATTTATCCTGATACCCTTGTGAAAATACAAAACTGGGGGCTAAAAAATCATTTTTTTGAAAAAAAATAATAATTTTTATTTTCACGGCTCTGCGTTATAAACTGTAGTGAAACACTTGGGGGTTCAAAGCTCTCAAAACACATCTAGATAAGTTCCGTAGGGGGTCTACTTTCCAAAATGGTGTCACTTGTGGGGGGGTTTAATGTTTAGGCACATCAGGGGCTCTCCAAACGCAACATGGCATCCCATCTTAATTCCAGTCAATTTTGCATTGAAAAGTAAAATAGCGCTTCTTCCCTTCTGAGCTCTGCTATGCGCCCAAACAATGGTTTACACCCACATATGGGGTATCGTCGTACTCAGGACAAATTGCACAACAACTTTTGTGGTCTAATTTCTTCTCTTACCCTTGGGGAAATAAAAAAATGGGGGTGAAAAGATCATTTTTGTGAAAAAATATGATTTTTTATTTTTACGGCTCTGCATTATAAACTTCTGTGAAGCACTTGTTGGGTCAAAGTGCTCAACACACATCTAGATAAGTTCCTTAGGGGGTCTACTTTCCAAAATGGTGTCACTCGTGGGGGGTTTCAATGTTTAGGCACATTAGGGGCTCTCCAAACGCAACATGGCGTCCCATCTCAATTCCAGTCAATTTTGCATTGAAAAGTCAAATGGCGCTCCTTCCCTTCTGAGCTCTGCCCTGCGCCCAAACAATGGTTTACACCCACATATGGGGTATCAGTGTACTCAGGACAAATTGCACAACAATTTTTGGGGTCCAATTTCTTCTCTTACCCTTGGGAAAATAAAAAATTGGGGGTGAAAAGATCATTTTTGTGAAAAAATATGATTTTTTATTTTTACGGCTCTGCATTATAAACTTCTGTAAAGCACTTGTTGGGTCAAAGTGCTCACCACACATCTAGATAAGTTCCTTAGGGGGTCTACTTTCCAAAATGGTGTCACTTGTTAGGGGTTTCAATGTTTAGGCACATCAAGGGCTCTCTAAATGCAACATGGCGTCCCATCTCAATTCCAGTCAATTTTGCATTGAAAAGTCAAATGGCGCTCCTTCCCTTCCGAGCTCTGCCCTGCGCCCAAACAATGGTTTACACCCACATATGGGGTATCAGCGTACTCAGGACAAATTGCACAACAATTTTTGGGGTCCAATTTCTTCTCTCACCCTTGGGAAAATAAAAAATTGTGGGTGAAAAGATCATTTTTGTGAAAAAATATGATTTTTTATTTTTACGGCTCTGCATTATAAACTTCTGTAAAGCACTTGTTGGGTCAAAGTGCTCACCACACATCTAGATAAGTTCCTTAGGGGGTCTACTTTCCAAAATGGTGTCACTTGTTAGGGGTTTCAATGTTTAGGCACATCGGGGGCTCTCCAAATGCAACATGGCGTCCCATCTCAATTCCAGTCAATTTTGCATTGAAAAGTCAAATGGCGCTCCTTTGCTTCCAAGCTCTGCCATGCGCCCAAACTGTGGTTTACCCCCACATATGGGGTATCAGCGTACTCAGGACAAATTGTACAACAACTTTTGGGGTCTATTTTCTCCTGTTACCCTTGGTAAAATAAAACAAATTGGAGCTGAAATAAATTTTGTGTGAAAAAAAGTTAAATGTTCATTTTTATTTAAACATTCCAAAAATTCCTGTGAAACACCTGAAGGGTTAATAAACTTCTTGAAAGTGGTTTTGAGTACCTTGAGGGGTGCAGTTTTTAGAATGGTGTCACACTTGGGTATTTTCTATCATATAGAGCCGTCAAAATGACTTCAAATGAGATGTGGTCCCTAAAAAAAAATGGTGTTGTAAAAATGAGAAATTGCTGGTCAACTTTTAACCCTTATAACTCCGTCACAAAAAAAAATTTTGGTTCCAAAATTGTGCTGATGTAAAGTAGACATGTGGGAAATGTTATTTATTAAGTATTTTGTGTGACATATGTCTGTGATTTAAGGGCATAAAAATTCAAAGTTGGAAAATTGCGAAATTTTCAAAATTTTCGCCAAATATTCGTTTTTTTTCACAAATAAACGCAAGTTATATCGATGAAATTTTACCACTAACATGAAGTACAATATGTCACGAGAAAACAATGTCAGAATCGCCAAGATCCGTTGAAGCGTTCCAGAGTTATAACCTCATAAAGGGACAGTGGTCAGAATTGTAAAAATTGGCCTGGTCATTAACGTGCAAACCACCCTCGGGGCTTAAGGGGTTAAATTCCTGTAAAACACCTGAAGGGTTAATAAACTTCTTGAATGTGGTTTTGAGCACCTTGAGGGGTGCAGTTTTTAGAATGGTGTCACACTTTGTTATTTTCTATTATATAGACCCCTCAAAGTGACTTCAAATGTGATGTGGTCCCTAAAAAAATGATGTTGTAAAAATGAGAAATTGCTGGTAAACCTTTAACCCTTATAACTCCCTAACAAAAAAAATTTTGCTTCCAAAATTGTGCTGATGTAAAGTAGACATGCGGGAAATGTTACTTATTAAGTATTTTGTGTGACATATCTCTATGATTTAAGGGCATGAAAATTCAAAGTTGGAAAATTGCGAAATTTCAAAATGTTTCGTTTTTTTTCCACAAATAAAAGCAAGTAATGTCGAGGAAATTTTACCACTGACATGAAGTACAATATATCACGAGAAAACATCAGAATCATCAGGATCCGTTGAAGCGTTCCAGAGTTATAACCTCATAAAGGGATAATGGTCAGAACTGTAAAAATTGGCCCAGTCATTAACATGCAAACCACCCTTGGGGGTTATGGGGTTAAGCTCATGAACTTACTTTTTCGTTTTTTTCGAGCGATAGCACCATCTAGTGGCTAATCTTAATAATGTTGGCATTAATTGACAAATGCATTCTACATAATATACTTGTAAATGATTTTTCTGCACTAAGCACTTTATATTTTGGTGCTGATATTTATGTTTAGTTATATAAGCAATTTGCCATTCACCTATTGGCTGTTATTTGCTGTTATTTATTAATTACCATATTCAAAATTGCCAGCCATATATGTCAGTAGTGATCCTTCATTAACCTCCATTTTTCCAGTACTTGTATGTTCCTGAATATTTTAATCATGTTTGTATAAATTAATAACCTATTATAGTTTAAAGATATATTTTCTGTCCACTTCTACAAAAAATTTTTGCACCTCATTTATTGAAGATAAGGTTATACTCTTCTAGACGTGTAGTGAGTAACTTGAATCCCTAGCTGCTTCACAAAAGTTTATAACATAGAGCAGTGAAAATTTTTGAAAAAATACATTTTTCCCCACATAACTGTTATTTTAGCCCCAAGTTTTTTTATTTTCACAAGGATAGCCAGAGAAAATGGACCTCAAAATTTGCTCTGAAATTTCTCCTGAGTATGCCGATACCCCATATGTGGTTTTACACTACTTTTGAGGCACAGTGCAAAGCTCTAAGGCTGTGTGCACACGTTCAGGAAAAAAACGATAAAACCACAAATAAAACATATACATTAAGCATCCTATTATTAGAATGCAGTCCACAATTTTTGTGCACATGTTGCGTTTTTTCCCACAGCGGAATTGAATTCCGGAAAAATTATAATTACTTACCGGTAATTTGATTTTCCAGATCCATGACAGCACCGTTACATGAGCGAGATGGCTCCCGCCCCCCAGGAACAGGAAACCTGCAGCGGAGATAAAAGATGGGGCGGCACCTCTCTCCTCAGTTTGTTAACAGAGTATGCACGGCAACCGCTTTGTTAGTTCGGGTTTATGTACATTACATTTATTTTCAAGGGTTGTTACTTGGTATTAATTACATATTTAATGCAACTATTATCCCCATCAGTTTTTAATATATATATATATATATATATATATATATATATATATATATATATATATAAGAAAAATGGAACAGCACAATTCTGCTCACCGCTGGGTGCCTGGCCTCCTGGACAGAATGGTCCACTCATCTATCCAACATGTATACCAACTAGAAAAAACTTGAAAAAGGCTCAGTGTGAGCCGAAACGTCGCACAGAGATGTGGGTTGGGTTGATTAAAACTACACACTATTTTTACCTTGAAAAGGACTTGGAGTGCTGCCTTCTTTTTTCTAGTTGGTATATATATATATATATATATACAGGTCCTTCTCAAAAAATTAGCATATAGTGTTAAATTTCATTATTTACCATAATGTAATGATTCCAATTAAACTTTCATATATTATAGATTCATTATCCACCAACTGAAATTTGTCAGGTCTTTTATTGTTTTAATACTGATGATTTTGGCCTACAACTCCTGATAACCCAAAAAACCTGTCTCAATAAATTAGCATATCAAGAAAAGGTTCTCTAAATGACCTATTACCCTAATCTTCTGAATCAACTAATTAACTCTAAACACATGCAAAAGATACCTGAGGCTTTTAAAAACTCCCTGCCTGGTTCATTACTCAAAACCCCCATCATGGGTAAGACTAGCGACCTGACAGATGTCAAGAAGGCCATCATTGACACCCTCAAGCAAGAGGGTAAGACCCAGAAAGAAATTTCTCAACAAATAGGCTGTTCCCAGAGTGCTGTATCAAGGCACCTCAATGGTAAGTCTGTTGGAAGGAAACAATGTGGCAGAAAACGCTGTACAACGAGAAGAGGTGACCGGACCCTGAGGAAGATTGTGGAGAAGGACCGATTCCAGACCTTGGGGAACCTGAGGAAGCAGTGGACTGAGTCTGGTGTGGAAAGGCGTGTGCAGGAAATGGGCTACAGGTGCCGCATTCCCCAGGTAAAGCCACTTTTGAACCATAAACAGCGGCAGAAGCGCCTGACCTGGGCTACAGAGAAGCAGCACTGGACTGTTGCTAAGTGGTCCCAAGTACTTTTTTCTGATGAAAGCAAATTTTGCATGTCATTCGGAAATCAAGGTGCCAGAGTCTGGAGGAAGACTGGGGAGAAGGAAATGCCAAAATGCCTGAAGTCCAGTGTCAAGTACCCACAGTCAGTGATGGTGTGGGGTGCCATGTCAGCTGCTGGTGTTGGTCCACTGTGTTTCATCAAGGGCAGGGTCAATGCAGCGAGCTATCAGGAGATTTTGGAGCACTTCATGCTTCCATCGGCTGAAATGCTTTATGGAGATGAAGATTTCATTTTTCAGCACGACCTGGCACCTGCTCACAGTGCCAAAACCACTGGTAAATGGTTTACTGACCATGGTATTACTGTGCTCAATTGGCCAGCCAACTCTCCTGACCTGAACCCCATAGAGAATCTGTGGGATATTGTGAAGAGAAAGTTGAGAGACGCAAGACCCAACACTCTGGATGAGCTTAAGGCCGCTATTGAAGCATCCTGGGCCTCCATAACATCTCAGCAGTGTCACAGGCTGATTGCCTCCATGCCACGCCGCATTGAAGCAGTCATTTCTGCCAAAGGATTCCCGACAAAGTATTGAGTGCATAACTGAACATTATTATTTGATGGTTTTTTTGTTTGTTATTAAAAAACACTTTTATTTGATTGGACGGGTGAAATATGCTAATTTATTGAGACAGGTTTTTTGGGTTATCAGGAGTTGTAGGCCAAAATCATCAGTATTAAAACAATAAAAGACCTGACAAATTTCAGTTGGTGGATAATGAATCTATAATATATGAAAGTTTAATTGTAATCATTACATTATGGTAAATAATGAAATTTAACACTATATGCTAATTTTTTGAGAAGGACCTGTACACTCACCGGCCACTTTATTAGGTACACCTGTCCAACTTCTTGTTAACGCTTAATTTCTAATCAGCCAATCACATGGCGGCAACTCAGTGCATTTAGGCATGTAGACATGGTCAAGACAATCTCCTGCAGTTCAAACCGAGCATCAGTATGGGGAAGAAAGGTGATTTGAGTGCCTTTGAACGTGGCATGGTTGTTGGTGCCAGAAGGGCTGGTCTGAGTATTTCAGAAACTGCTGATCTACTGGGATTTTCACGCACAACCATCTCTAGGGTTTACAGAGAATGGTCCAAAAAAGAAAAAAAATCCAGTGAGCGGCAGTTCTGTGGGCGGAAATGCCTTGTTGATGCCAGAGGTCAGAGGAGAATGGGCAGACTGGTTCGAGCTGATAGAAAGGCAACAGTGACTCAAATCGCCACCCGTTACAACCAAGGTAGGCCTAAGAGCATCTCTGAACGCACAGTGCGTCGAACTTTGAGGCAGATGGGCTACAGCAGCAGAAGACCACACCGGGTACCACTCCTTTCAGCTAAGAACAGGAAACTGAGGCTACAATTTGTACAAGCTCATCGAAATTGGACAGTAGAAGATTGGAAAAACGTTGCTTGGTCTGATGAGTCTCGATTTCTGCTGCGACATTCGGATGGTAGGGTCAGAATTTGGCGTAAACAACATGAAAGCATGGATCCATCCTGCCTTGTATGGAGCATCTTTGGGATGTGCAGCCGACAAATCTGCGGCAACTGTGTGATGCCATCATGTCAATATGGACCAAAATCTCTGAGGAATGCTTCCAGCACCTTGTTGAATCTATGCCACGAAGAATTGAGGCAGTTCTGAAGGCAAAAGGGGGTCCAACCCAAATACTAGCATGGTGTACCTAATAAAGTGGCCGGTGAGTGTGTATATATATATATATATATATATATATATATATATATATATATATATATATATATATATATATATATATATATATTTTTTTTTTTTTTCGTGAGTCACACAACCATCACCAAGATAGGGCGGGAATTAGTGCGGTGCTGTCATGGATCTGGAAAATCAAATTACCGGTAAGTAATTATAATTTTTTCTCTTTCCCATGACAGCACCGTTACATGAGAAGAAGAAATAGAAAAGACTCCTAGGGTGGGACAATAGCTGATAAAACTTTTCTCCCAAAAGCAAGACTTGAAAGCCCCAGGTCTAGCCTATAGTGGCGGAAGGAAGTAGAGGGTGAAGACCATACTGCAGCATTGCAAATTTGTTCTACTGATGCATTTGCCCTTTCCGCCCAGGATGTAGCGATAGCTCTTGTAGTGTGGGCCGTTACACCCAGTGGAGGGGCTTGCCCCAAAGAAGAGTAGGAGAGTGAGCCATACGGAGCCACCGTACGATAGTAGATTTTGTGGCCCTTTTTCCCCGTTTGCCCCCTGGAAGGAGACAAAAAGGGCTGAAGACTGTCGCCATAGTTTTGATACTTCTAGGTATTGAAGTAGGCAACGTCTGACATCAAGACAATGAAAGGTTTCTTCTCCCTGGGATTTTGGGTTTGCACAAAACGAGGGTAAAATTATCTCTTGGTCCCTGTGGAATTTTGAATTGACCTTTGGTAAGAAGGCCGGGTCAGTCCTAATTATTACTCTGCCCTCCAAAATGGTAGTGTATGGGGGATCTACAGAGATAGCTTGGAGTTCACTAATACGTTGGGCAGACGTAAGGGCAACCAGGAGAACAGGTTTTTAAGGTTAGCGCTTTCACTGAAATGGAAGTAAGAGGCTCAAAAGGAGGTGAAGTTAAGGCCTTCAGCACTAAATTTAGATCCCAGGGATCTACCTTTGGCCGTGGTTTTAATGGTCTGGCCGTGAAGGAGGCTAGGATGAACCTATACACCCAGGGGTGATCAGCCTATTTTTGGTCAATCAAGGCGCTAAGCGCTGAAACTTGCACTTTTAGGGTGCTGGTAGACAATCCTCGCTCCAATCCTTTTTGGAGGAACTCTAGGACCTCGGTTATTGGGACTTTTTGGGTGGTATTTGACAGGGGTCGTCCTGAAAATTCTAGAAATTTTTCCCACACTTTCTGATATTTATCAGTTGTATTTTTTTCCTGCTAGATAGCAGAGTAGCAACTAACGGATCTGAGAATCCCTTTGCTAGCAGAAGTCCTCTCTCAAGTTCCATGCAGTTTGATGTAGGCTGTGCACTTGAGGATGGGATACTGGACCCTGGTGTAGGAGATTTCGAACATCTGGAAGGATCCATGGGTCCGATATGAACATACGTCTGAGCCAGGTGAACCATGCCCTCTTCGGCCAGAAGGGTGCGACCAGAATTATTCGTGTCCCATCCTCTCGGATTTTCTTCAGGACTGTTGGGGTTAGCGGAATAGGGGGAAACGCGTAGGCAAGTTGGAATTTCCATTGGTGCAACAGTGCATCCACTCCTTCTGGGTTTTCCCTTGGGTTTAGGGAATAGAATCTCTTTACCTTCCGGTTTTGTTTTGTGGAAAGAGATCCACTTGTGGAGTACCCCAGATGGCGCAGATTTCTCCAAAACATTTCCTCATTTAACGACCACTCGCCCTGGTGCAGCACGTGCCTGCTTAAAGGGAACCTGTCACCCCCAAAATCGAAGGTGAGCTAAGCCCACCAGCATCAGGGGCTTATCTACAGCATTCTGGAATGCTGTAGATAAGCCCCCGATGTAACCTAAAAGATGAGAAAAAGTGGTTATATTATACTCACCTGGGTGGGCGTTCCGATCCGATGGGCGTCGCGGTCCGGGGCCTCCTATCTTCATCAGATGACGTCCTCTTCTGGTCTTCACGCTGCGGCTCTGGGGCAGGCGTACTTTGTCTGCCCTGTTGAGGGCAGAGCAAAGTACTGCAGTGCGCAGGCAAAGGTCAGAGAGGCCCGGCGCCTGTGCACTGCAGTACTTTGCTCTGCCCTTAACAGGACAAAGTACGCCTGCGCCGGAGTGTGAAGACCAGAAGAGGATGTCATCTGATGAAGATAGGAGGCGCCGGACCGGACTGCGACACCCATCGGACTGGACCGCCCCTGGGTGAGTATAATCTAACCTCTTTTTGTGATCTTTTAGGCTACATCGGGGGCTTATCTACAGCATTCCAGAATGCTGTAGATAAGCCCGATGCTGGTGGGCTTACCTCACCCTCGATTTTGGGGGTGACAGGTTCCCTTTAAGAAGTCTGCAACAAGGTTGTCCATCCCCTTTAGGTGTGTGCCTGTCAATGATAAGAAGTGGTTTTCTGCCCAAGAAAAGTCTTTTGGCCTCTTCCAACAGAGACCTCGATCTTGTTCCCCCTTGTCGATTTATGTATGAGACTGCTGTACTGTTGTCGGACAATACCACTAAGTGCCTTCCTTTGATGTTTTCTTCTGTTTGAAGAATTGCCTGCCTTACTGCCATTAGTTCTTTTAGGTTGGAGGATGCGGTCTCCATTTGAGGATCCCACCGGCTTTGCAGAATCTGATCTGTTAAGTGCGCCCCCCAGCCTAATGGGCTCGCATCCGTGGTTAGTACCAATGGATTTTGGACCGACCATGGCACCCCCTTTTTTTTAAATGTTCGGATTTTTGCCACCAATTTAAAGAGTCCCGAACTTGTGGCCATAGGACGATTTTCTGATTTAGATTGTAGGGGCTTTTTTCCTGTTCGGCCAGGATCTGCCACTGTAACTCCCTTGAATCCAGTTGTGCCCATTGAACCGCTGGAATTGTTGCCGTTAACATCCCTAGAAGGGACATGGCTTCCCTTACCGAGAGACCGGGCCATCTGTTTGTTTTATCTTTTGTATTATGACTTCGATTTTCCTGTCTGGAAGGACACAAACTTGTTTGATCAAGTTTAGCTGAATCCCAAGGAATTCTTGTATCTGGACTGGAAACATTCTTGATTTTTTTAAGTTTATTATCCATCCCAGCTTGGACAGCAGGTCCCGTACTTTTGTGACTGCCTTTAGTCTCTCTGGTTGTCTGCTATAAGGAGAAAATAGTCTAGATAGGGTACTAGTAGGATATTTTCCATCCTCACAAACGATGCTATCTCTGAAATTACTTTTGTAAAGATTCGATTGGCCACTGATACCCCGAAGGGAGGACAATGGTACTGTAAATGAGTGGGAATGTAAGGTTCTCAGTATTTTTGCTACATTTGCTGTTGTTTTCTGTTATTGAAACCTAAGTTTTCCGTCGCCATTTTTGCTTTGTCTTGTTGTAGCTACTTTGCCCTGAGTCAGTATGGAGTTTCTAGCTTCCTTGTTTCCGCCCTGTTCTCTGTCTCTTGCCTTTATAAGCAGCCTCAGCTGTTCAATCAGTGCTTCTGAATCATGTCTGCAGTCAGCCTGTGACCTGCTCCTGGAAGTCTGGACTTGGTATTTGTGGACACTGGAACTCTGCTGCATGCTAATCTACATTTGCAAGGGAAGTAACACAGAGAGAGACTCTGAACCAGTTTGTGCTTCATGTTGAACTCAACGTTTATTCTGATCTGCCGTGTCATCTGCCATGTCTCCTGCCTGTGTACCTGCAATTGTGTAAAGCCTTTTTTCCTGTGGCATACTTGTATGCAGTAATACAAGCAAGTCATAACTAAACCTGTGTCTACTGTGTCTTCCTCGCACCCAAGCACAAGACTCTAAACAGACTATGTACAATACATCACAAGATTCAGAAGCCAACTTTAGTGTCTGCTGGGTCTGAGGACGCCGAGTCTGCTGTGGACCGTGTATCCTGTATACTTCTGCGATGATAGTGGTTGTGACTTCTCACAACCATTTCAGGTGAGCGCATTCTCTTATTTTCAGCCAGGTGTGTTACCACAGGTAAACACTATTGTGCGCCCTTGTTTCTCTTCCAGCATTTCTGCCTTAGAGGATCTGGGAAGATATTTCATTTATGCCTTCTGTGATGACAGTGGTTGTGACTTCTCACAACCATTTCAGGTGAGCGCATTCCCTTCTTTCCAGCCAGGTGTGTTACCACGGGTAAACACTATTGTGTGCTTTTTTTTTTCCTTTTCTAGCACTTCTGCCTTAAAGGATCTGGGAAAATGGAGGCTCGCTTAAAGGACTTGTGTGGAATTACCGATACAATAATTGCGGATATACAGGCTTTAAAGACCAGCTTTGCAAGTCTGCAGGATCTGAACAACCACAATCTGCAAGTTTTCGGACAAAATACTCAGGATTTACGAGCCAGGATTGAGGCATTGGAGGAACGAGTCCGGGAACCACCCCTACCTCCGGGATCTGGGTTTCCCAAGTTACCCCCTTTTCATTTTGGTGGTGAACGTGAAAATTTCAGGGGGTTTATTAACCAATGCAAACTTTTTTTTTCTGCACATGCCTCGCAATTTACCTCGGAACGGTCCAAAGTGCTTACTATAATTATGCTGCTCTCCAACAAAGCTCTGATGTGGGCAAACCCCCTGATTGAGACTGAGGATGAGTGTTTGAATAATTTGGATGCTTTCATTTCAGCCATGGGGCAGGTGTTTGATGACCCTAACCGAGGTGCGACAGCTGAAGCAGCCATGTTAACTTTGCGCCAAGGTAAGCGCTCAGTAGTTGAATATGCCTTGGATTTCAAGAGATGGGCCCTCGATACCACTTGGGACAGTTCTGCCAAAAAATCTATCTTTCGGAAAGGGTTGTCTCCCATGATTAAAGATGAACTTGCTCGTGCTGACCCTCCCACTGCGTTAGGTGACTTTATTAACTACTGCATCCGTATTGATGCCCGTCTTACTGAACGCAGACAGGAGAGATGGTCTGAAAATAATCGCATTAACCATTTCCTACCTTCCTCCCCAGCTAGGGACCCTCTGAGCAAGATCACACGGGAACCAGAACCTGAACCCATGCAGGTAGACTCTTTACAGAGACGGGTTAGTGACGCACGCAAAGAACATCGCTTAAAGGAAAATCTATGTTTCTATTGCGGTAAGTCAGGGCACTTCATTATCAACTGCCCCAGCCGTTCTCGTAAAACTACTGCAGCAGTCATTCACTGTGAGTGTTGTGAAAGGAGATCAGTCATGTCTGAACCTCAGGCTCCAGAAAGATCTGCAGCGATAGATGCTGATTTCTCGGACTTAAACTCTGTTATTTCGGATTCTGATGACTGTGTAAATGCGGCAGTTTTTCAAGTTTCCTCAGCAGTGTCTCAGCTGAGCTGTAAGAACAAGTCTCATTGCTTTCTTTCCATCAAGCTCTGGGTTGACTCGGTCTGGGTGTCTAGCTCTGGTATGATTGACTCAGGGGCAAGCGGTAATTTTATGGACATCTCCTTTGCCCAGAAACATGGGATACGTTCAGTGAAGAAGGCTACTCCTTTACAGATGGAGACTGTGGATGGTTCCCTGCTAACCTCTGGACCAGTGGATCAAGAAACAGAGCCTTTGAAGGTCCTTATGGGTAAGAATCATCAGGAGAGGCTGTCTTTTATGCTCATCTCTTCTCCCCACTTCCCCATTATTCTAGGGCTACCATGGCTGCAGGCTCAGAACCCTACAATTAACTGGGAGACCAAGGAGCTGCATTTTCCAGAGAAACAGATGGGTCCAGAAGTTTCAGCTTGTTCGGTTCCTAAGAGACCCACGTCAGTCTCTGAACTACCAGCTATATACCAGGAGTATGCGGATGTATGTGACAAAAGGAACGCTGACCAGCTTCCCCCTCATCGTCCATACGATTGTCCAATTGAATTATTGCCCGGAGCAGAAATACCCTTTGGTAAGATCTACCCTCTGGCAGGGCCCGAATTAAAGGCGTTGAAGGACTATATTGACGAAAATCTAGCCAAGGGCTTCATACGCCACTCTTCATCTCCTGCAGGTGCACCCATCTTCTTTGTGAACAAAAAAGATGGATCTCTTAGACCCTGCATAGATTATCGGGAACTCAATAAGGTTACTATTAGAAACCGTTATCCATTGCCATTGATTCCTGAGTTATTGGAGAGAGTACGGCATGCCAAGATTTTTTCTAAACTGGACCTCCGTGGGGCCTATAATTTGGTCCGTATTAGACCTGGGGATGAATGGAAGACTGCATTCAGGTCACGCTACGGACACTTTGAATATCTAGTTATGCCTTTCGGTCTGTGTAACGCCCCAGCCACTTTCCAACACTTGGTGAATGACATTTTCAGGGATCTTTTGGATACATTCGTGGTGATTTATCTGGATGATATTCTGATTTTTTCTAACTCCACAGAGGAACATCATGGACACGTGAGAATGGTCTTAGAACGCCTAAGACAAAACCATCTTTACATTAAACTTGAGAAGTGTGAATTCCATCGGACCGAAATTCAATTTCTGGGGTATGTAATGTCTACACAAGGAATTAGTATGGATGGAAGCAAGACCCAAGCCATCAAGAATTGGCCAGTTCCTAAGAATGTGAAGGAAGTGCAGCGCTTCATCGGGTTTGCCAACTTCTACAGACGTTTTATTAGGAATTTTTCTGAGGTAGTATCACCTATCACACAACTTACCCGGAAAGCGTCTAGCTTCACTTGGACCCCTCAAGCTCAAGAAGCATTTTCCAGTCTGAAGGATAAATTTACCACAGCTGCTATCCTAGTGCATCCCAACCCTGAACTTGCCTTTATAATAGAAGTGGATGCCTCAGACTGTGCCATCGGAGCTATTCTCTCTCAGAGGACAGGTGAGAAGAATGTGCTTCATCCCTGTGCTTTCTTTTCCCAGCGGTTATCTGCAGCTGAGAGGAACTATGATGTAGGCAATAGAGAATTGCTAGCTATTATTGCCGCATTCAAAGAATGGAGACACCTTCTTCAGGGAGCTGCACAGCAAATAGTCGTCCTAACTGACCACCGCAACCTTGAATTTATAAGGTCGGCTAAGTGCCTGACTCCTCGTCAGGTTCGTTGGAATCTTTTCCTAAACCAATTTAATTTCATAATCTCTTATAGGCCCGGATCGCACAATGGAAAGGCTGATGCACTCTCTAGGATCCATTCAACAGAGACCTGTCCACCTACTCCTCCTAAGACTATTCTTCCTGATTCTAGATTCCTGGGAGTGATTCATAATCAAGACCTACTCAAAGACATCAAGGAAGCATACCATGCGGATTCTTTGCTGGCACAACCTCCTAGAGACGTAAGTCTTGTTTATAAGAGTGGTGTGTGGTTTCAGGGGCAATGCCTGTATATACCTGAAACGGTCAGATTAAGAGTAATGCAACTCATCCACGATTCTAAGATAGCTGGGCATAGAGGAGTTCTAAAGACACAGGAATTTCTTTCACGTTTCTTTTGGTGGCCCACTTTCAGAAAGGACGTTCTAAACTATGTCACTTCATGTGAAGTTTGTGCGAGATGCAAGACACCACGTTCCTCGCCAACGGGTCTATTGCAACCCCTACCCACCCCTACCCGTCCATGGGGATCCATTTCCATGGATTTCATTGTGGAGTTGCCAACCTCGCAAGGGAAAAACACCATTCTAGTGGTAGTGGATCGGTTAACAAAGGCGGCTCATTTTATTCCCTGCATCGGCTTACCCACTGCTAAACAAACATCAGATTTAATGATTCAAAATGTGTTTCGCTTGCATGGAGTACCAGATGAGGTCATTTCTGATCGAGGAGTGCAATTCACTTCAAGGTTTTGGCAGAATTTTTGTGCCGCATTGGACATTAAAGTAAACCTTTCTTCTGCTTTTCATCCCCAGACTAATGGACAAACAGAACGGACTAATCAGACCCTGGAGCAGTATCTCCGCTGCTTTATCTGCCACCTACAGGATGACTGGGTGGATTTACTTCCACTGGCTGAGTTCTCCTATAATAACTCTCAGAGCGCTTCCACTAAGCAGTCTCCTTTTTATGCCAATCTAGGTTATCATCCTAACATTCTGCCTCAATTTCCCATAGATACGCCATTGCCAGCTGTGGCTGAAAGAATCACGTCTTTACAACGCAATATTGATCTGCTAAAGGAAAATCTGCAATTGGCTCAGGAAAGGTATAAAAGAGCAGCAGATAAGTTTTGCAAACCTGCACCAGCTTTCAAGGTAGGAGACTTGGTCTGGCTATCAACCAAAAACCTTAAATTGAGAATCCCATCATCCAAATTGGGACATAAGTACATTGGACCCTATAAGATCAGTAGGATTGTAAGTGCCGTTGCTTGCCGTCTTCAACTGCCCGGAACTATGAAAATTCACCCTGTCTTTCACGTTTCCTTACTAAAGGCAGCAGTACCCAATACATTCCCTGGACGTTCTTCTCCCCATCCTGATCCGGTGCTGATTGATGGTCAGGAGGAATTTGTGGTTGAGAAGATTCTGGATTCCAGATTATATAGGAATCGGCTACAATATCTGATTAAATGGCAGGGTTACCCAGTTGAGGATAACTCATGGGAACCGGTTAATAACATTAATGCTCCTCGCTTACTCCGCCAGTTCCATCAGAGGTACCCAGACAAGCCTGCTCTGAGGTCATCCAGAGGCTGTCCCTAAGGGGGGAGTAATGTAAGGTTCTCAGTATTTTTGCAACATTTGCTGTTGTTTTCTGTTATTGAAACCTAAGTTTTCCGTCGCCATTTTTGCTTTGTCTTGTTGTAGCTACTTTGCCCTGAGTCAGTATGGAGTTTCTAGCTTCCTTGTTTCCGCCCTGTTCTCTGTCTCTTGCCTTTATAAGGAGCCTCAGCTGTTCAATCAGTGCTTCTGAATCATGTCTGCAGTCAGCCTGTGACCTGCTCCTGGAAGTCTGGACTTGGTATTTGTGGACACTGGAACTCTGCTGCATGCTAATCTACATTTGCAAGGGAAGTAACACAGAGAGAGACTCTGAACCAGTTTGTGCTTCATGTTGAACTCAACATTTATTCTGATCTGCCGTGTCATCTGCCATGTCTCCTGCCTGTGTACCTGCAATTGTGTAAAGCCTTCTTTCCTGTGGCATACTTGTATGCAGTAATACAAGCAAGTCATAACTAAACCTGTGTCTACTGTGTCTTCCTCGCACCCAAGCACAAGACTCTAAACAGACTATGTACAATACATCACAGGGAATTTGATCCAGCTGTACTACCAACCTCAAGAATTGTTGATGTTCTATGCAAATTGGAACATGGTAGTAAGCATCTGTGAGATCTATCACTGCCATGTAACAGCCTGGATATAGGAGTTTTACCGTTGTTTTTAATGTTTCTATTTTTAATTTTTCTACTCGGATGTATAGGTTCAGTGATTTTAAATTGAAAATAGTTCTTAGTGAACAATCCGGTTTTGAGTGAGGAACAGGGTGCTGTAAAACCCCTTTCCTATCTCTTGTGCTGGTACTTTCATGAGGACTTCTTTTGCCATAAGGAGATGAACTTCCCTCTCTAATAGTACTTGGTTTCTTTTGGCCACATGGGTGATTTTTACTCGTTGAGGAGGGGGGGGTGATGAATTTTAACCATAGGCCTTCAGATAATAGACCGATTATCTATTGTGAGGTTTGTTATTTTTCCCACTGATGGACAAAGAACCGAAGCCTTCCCCCCACCCAGAACTCGGCGTCATTGTTGTTCGGGGTCTGGTTTTTGAGGGGGCTTATTGTAGAGGAATCCTCTCTCTCTTCTCTCGTTCCAGGACTTTCCTCGCATAGACTTGTCCCCTGGCCGGCCCCGGCCTGCTTTCCCTGATCCCCGAAAGGATTGTCGAGTATCACTCCAACGGCGTCTTGAGAAGGGGGGAGGAGGGAAGTGTTTTTTTCTTATCCGACGCTTTCTCTAGAATTTCGTCTAATGCTTTTCCAAACAAATATTGCCCTTCACAAGGGACTGCGCACAGTTTAACTTTTGACTGAAAGTCAGCAGTCCAATTTTTTAACTATAATGCTCTTCTACCAGACTTGGAGAGAGCACAAGCACGGGCAGAAAAACGTACCGAGTCAATGGCGGCATCCGCTAGGAAACCCGCCGCATTTTGTAATGAGGGTATTACTTCCAAGAGTCTATCTCTTGGACACTTGTCTCTTAGGCTGCTTTCACACTTGCGTTTTTGAACGCTGCGTTTTTTACCAAAAAAACGCATGCGTTTTTTTCCCCTATATTTAACATTGAAAACGCATGCGTTTTTTGGTGTACGCGTTTGCATGCGTTTGTGAACGCATGCGTTTTTTAACTGCATGCGTTCATTTTATAAAATGCAACTTGTAGTATTTTGAGGGGCGTTTTTTTTTCCTAAAAAAACGCATGCGTTTACATGCGTTTTTTTTGGACAAAAAAATGCATTGGAGTCAATGGAGACGCATGCGTTTTTTTTGACATGCGTTTGCATGCGTTTTTTTGATGCATGCGTTTTTTTTGGCACCACTGAATTAACTGTAGATAAAGATGTCTAGACACTGATAAGACTCTCCCATAGCAGCAAGGTTATAAAGGGAAGGTGGGGGGAAGTTTCTGGTCACTTCTCATCAGACTCCAAAGAAGACAGCACCCTGCCCGGACGCATTCTTGGACAAGACACAGAGCAATGTGAGTATATCCTAGCCAATGCATTCATTTTCAATTTTTTGGATCTACATCTCCTAATTTCTTCTATTTTTTTTCTTTCAACACGCATCAGAATGTCTTCTCCGGTTTCCTCGTCTGATGAGGAGTTCCAACCACGTCAATCAGAAGTGGATCACGTGAGCGAGGTATGTTTTTTGTACGTCAGCTTGGTAAGTATTGACTGTCACATCGACACATGAGGCAATTTTTTTTTTTTAATTTTATAGAGCACTTCAACAGAGGGACAGAGAGGTACTGAGCAGCGGAGTCAAGGTCCAGGTGGAAGACGGCAGCGGGTATGTATACCAGGCAGACTGTCCTTATTGTAATATTCTTTTAACTTCCTTTCTGTACCCTTGTTTTTCTATACATATTTCTTATATCATCCTTTTCTGAAAGTTGTCTTTCATATTCCTGCCCTTTCTCATCTTCGTGTCTTATTTTTTACAAATGTGGTTGAGCAAACTTAAATGATTTTGTTTTAATTTTAGGTTTCACAACGGGACGACGACCGGATTGATAATGACCTGCTGATCAGTCTGGTCCAGGAGCGAGTCCCGTTGTGGGACAGCCGGGATCAACAGCACGCCGTCAATAGTGTTCTCCGTCGTTTGTGGAGTGAGGTGGCCCAAGCGTTGTGGGATGGCTGGGAGAATTCCACGCCACGGGTCCGTAATGCATTTGGTAAGTATTGCACGGTAGTGTGAAGCAACAGACCTTGGCCATGCTCTCTTGACTGTGTGTGATGAAAGAAACTTTTCGTAGTTTCTGTCATCACACACAGTCACAAGAGCACGGCCAAAAGTTCTTATTCTGACCATTATATTTTATTGTTATTTCACAGTGGAAAAAGTAAGGACACGTTGGCGTTCCATGAAGGACCGCTTCAACTGTGACCTACGTGCAGAGAAGAGTGCAGCTAGTGGTTCCGGAGCAAGGCACCGGCTCTACAAATACCACCGTGTGTTGGCCTTCCTGAGACCGGTCCTTCTCATGAGAACGTAAGTATTTCTCACATGCCTCCGGTTGTATTGCATTGACATAATCTGTCACTTTTAATTCCACAGGATGTACCGTCTTGTTGTAGTTTGGTATTAATTTTCTGTTTTGTTTTTTCACAGCACACACTGCACGACTGTCGCCACAGGTGCTGGAGCGGTCCTTCAGCCGGAAGCCACGGACCCGTCCCAGCCATCCAGCAGCGCAGCACCAGGTGGGTCTTCCACACTCACTGGAGACCAGGGGGCTGGCCCATCAGGTCTTCCCCTTTCGCAGTCCTCTTTCGCTGCACCCATTTTGGCGGGCTCATCCCGGCAGCGACAGAGGGCTTCGGATAGGTCCCTCATGCCCGAGTTTTTACACTTGAGCTCGGTTTTACATGATGCTATCAAGGCTTTAGGTGACAGAATGGATGCGAACCATAATCTCTTAAATTGCCGCATCCAGGATGTCGCCAAAAGCGTTGATCAATTGAAAGCCGACCTCAATAAGCCAGCTCAGCATTTTTTCAATCAAATCCTAGAGGGCATGTCGGAACACCTTAGCCCTGATCTCCAGCTGAGTGTGATGCAGGCCTGCAATGTTGCTTTTGTGCAGGCTATGCAGCAGAGTCAGAGTCGTAATGTGGCGGCCTATCCAACTGTGCCGTCACTGTCACAAGTAAACACTATTCCTACCTCTGCTGCATACCACTGCACGGCCACCTCTATTCCCTCTACAGGTGTACTCCACTACAGCGCCAACACGATGACGAGTGCTGTTGGACATCCCACCGCCACCACCGTGACGACCGCTGCTCCGGCTTGGACCTCCTCCGCTGACACCACGAGGACGCAGGACCCTGGCATGGCTTATCGGGCCGGCACCCTCCCGATGCAGCAGGACCCATCCATGCAATATCGGACCGGCCCACCCCAGATGCAGCAGGACCGAGGCCTGGCATACCGGACCGGACCCACCCCGATGCAGCAGGACCGAGGCGTTGCATACCGGACCGGACCCACCCCGATGCAGCAGGACCGAGGCGTTGCATACCGGACCGGACCCACCCCGATGCAGCAGGACCGAGGCGTTGCTTTCCTGGCAGGACACCCCCCGATGCAGCAGGACCCATCCATGGCGTATCGCACCGGGCCCCCCATGATGCAGCACGACCAAGCCATACCTTTCCAGGCAGGACCCACCCTGATGCAGCAGGACACATCCATGGCTTTATGTTCCCCCCCACCAGCAATGCAGCAGGACACTGTTATGGGATTTGTTTCCCCCCCCCCCCCAACGAGGCACCAGGATCCTGGAAGGGTTTTTGTTTCCCCACCCCCAACGAGGCACCAGGACCCAGGCGTGAGTTTATCTTTCCCCCCATTGGACTCAGACATTGCCGAGCGCTCCACAATGGAGACTGACTGTGTGGAGCCGGGTCCTGACGTGTCTCCCGCCCACACTGTACAACATAGCCCAAGAAGACTTCCCCCAACCCGGAAAACCCAACGTAAAACTGGCAAAACGCATAAAAAACAAAAAACTTTGATTATTCCTCCCCCATCACCTACCGATGTGTCTCAACATTCCAGTGTGTCTCAAGCCCCTCATGTTTTAAGCCCCATCCCCGAACTTCCAGACCCTTCAAGTTTTGTTGCCCATTCTCCTGCCACCTCTGCCTCCTCCATGGTGAGCCAGGCTTCAGTTCTGAATACCCCCCAGTTACGTTACTCAACCCCAAGCCGGCGTGGTTCAACCCGGCGCGGTACCAAAAAATAAATTTGTTTTCTTTTTCCTCAATAAAAAAAAAGTTTATTTGAAAAAATTATGTTTGGTTTATTGTGTCTATCACCTCTCTCAATACACACCAATAAACTTCATCACACACTTATTCTTTTGGCCTACACATATCTCCAGTAGTATAAAATACAAGACAACATCTATATGTGTTTCTTTAGTATACAGATATGAGTTGGCCAAAAAAATAGTATTTATTTCCATACTCTTTTATTTTTGTACCTAGTGTAGTGTCACTGTACAAAGAGAAAATGGTGGAAATCAAGTTCAGAAATTAACTGAAACGGTCATATGTCAAAATATATACCTGACCGATTAAGTTGATTACTGCCTTGTATATTCACCATATTCTATATAGCTCATTATGTGACAATGGTTGTCAAACAGATGGGACAAGTGTTCTCACACTCTACATATCTATGCTCACCAGGCCAGGTGTAAGAAATTGTGAATTCATGATCATGTATATGTTTATCATGAATTTATTATTGCTTACACTTGACTTGATGGATATAGAGACCGTGACAGTCTTGACGCAATGACGTCAACAATATTAGAATTAATAAATAAAAATAATTAAAAATTTTGTACCATTATTATAAGTATGGGGCCCGTGGTTTATATCATTCTTTGAAAACCAAAATAGGGAGTGCAACATAGGTAAATTACGATGAAAAATTTAAAATTTATTACCTCAACAACTATCACCCACTCCTGGTTTTGGATTACAAAATATGATATACATATCTACTGCCCATCTTTGGTCAACCTTTGTTTAGACAGGAAAAAGATATTAGACATGGTGAACACAAAAAAGTTTATTAATTAGAAAAATGTTTATCAGTGTTTAATAATTGGTAAACATAAACATACAACAGGACATTTAAACAACATTGTCCTGCCATGACACACGTCCAATATCGGACACAAAATAGGCCGCAAATTGGTCCCGCATAAGACCAACGGCTGCAGTTGACCGCATCGGGTGATGCTGAAAATCAGGCAATGGGTGTGCAACAGGTTCATCAAGTTCAATGTGGGGTCGCTCCTTAGCCATTATATAATTGTGTAGCACCACACAGGCTTTGACCACCTCGTCCACTGTTTCCACTTTTAGATTGATGGCTGTTGCAAGAATGCGCCATTTAGCAACAAGAATGCCAAAGCTGCACTCTACGGTTCTTCTGGCCCTGGTCAGTCTGTAGTTGAATATTCTTCTAGTGTGGTCCAAGTCCCTACTAGAATAGGGCTTCAGGAGATTTTCACACATTTGGAAGGCCTCATCCCCAACCATAACAAATGGCAGCGGTGGGCCTTGAGTGTTGGGGAGAGGCTGTGGAGGGGGAAAATTAAAATTGTTGCCATACAACCGACGGCCCATATCCGAGCTCTTGAAGGTTTGGGAATCATTGCCACGGCCAAAAGCTCCAATATCCACGGCGATGAAGCGACACTCCGCATCCGCTATTGCCATAAGCACTACCGAAAAATATTTTTTATAATTATAAAACTCAGATCCGGTTCTGGCCGGTTTGACAATGCGGATGTGCTTTCCATCCACCGCCCCTAAACAGTTTGGGAAATCACACACGTTCAAAAATGTAGTTGAAATTTCCCGCCACATGTCCACGGTGGGTACGGGTATAAACTCCTCACGGAGTGCATTCCATAACGCACGACAGGTGTCCACAACAATTCCGGAGAGGGTTGAGATTCCAAGGCGATATTGGAAGTGCAGGGAAGATAAACTCTCTCCTGTGGCAAGAAATCTAGAAGAAAAAGAAACAAAAACAAAAAAAATTAAAAATCGGTTCTAATGGTGTGTTTTAAAAAAAAATAAATAATAAAAAAAAAAAAACATAGAAAACATGTCATAACAACAAAGTTGACGGTCATTGGTTTAGTTTAGGAACGTACCGTAATGTCACTAACAGACGTTCCTCAGGTGGAATCGCTCTACGGAGCCGTGTGTCCTGTCGCCTTATGGATCCTTCAACACGAGCCAGTAAATCCCGGAAAGAATCTTGAGACATTCTGGTATAATCCTGGAATTTCTCCGGGTTGGCATTCAGCTCCGCATAGAGCGTGTGATATGCTCCACGGCTCTCACGCACTTCAATGATGGGGTGCCTCCAAAAACGCCGACGCTGTCTCCTTCTCCATCTTTGGCGGTTTCGGTCTTGCTCCCAAGCAAAAACACAGGCAATGAAAATCTTGAAGCTGAACTCCAGTTTGAAATAAAAGTTATCCATAGAAAGATCCATCGTGACACCGGAAACAGTAGCAAGCTCTGAAAATTTCTGTTCCCCTAGGGTCAATATATTGAGAGACAATCATATACGCCCTCTCTATTCCCATTGGTTGTGTCTGGGGTTTTTTTTTTTTTTTTTTGGAAAAATGTTAAAAAAACGCAAACGCATGCAAAAACGCATGTAAACGCGTGTAAACGCTGCGTTTTTTGGACACACGCGTTTAACGCATGCGTCAAAAAAACGCAGCGTTTACATGCGTTTACATGCGTTTTTGCACCATGCGTTTTTTTTAAAAAACGCATGCGTTCAAAAACGCAAGTGTGAAACCAGCCTTATTTGCTCGCTCAGTTCTTCTAACCATTTAACCATGCCCGAGCCGTGCAAGTGGCGGCTACCCCTGGCTTTAGGAAGGCATCCGCCTTTTTGTCAAGAGGATCTTTTAAAGCTCCCATGTCCTCGAAAGGAAGCACTATGCCCCTGGAGGTACTCGCAATTGCCACGTCTAGTTTAGGTGTTTTTTCCCACTTGTTGCAGATTTCTTCGTCAAATGGATATTTACGCTTAAGGGCCTGAGGGACTGATATTTTTTTATTTGGCTTTTTTAATTAAGTTTAATACATTATCAAGGAAAGGAAAAACTCTCCGTTTTTTTCCCTCCAGATTGCTAAATAGAGTCCTGGATTGATTTTTGTTCTTTTGGTGTTTCGACCCCCAGAGGAGATCTAACTAGCTTAAGTAGCTTCCTCACATCTTCAGATATACATACGGGCGACCACACTCTTCATCTGAAGAGTCTAAAGGTACCGTCACATTAAGCGACGCTGCAGCGATAGCGACAGCGATGCAGATCGCTGCAGCGTCGCTGTTTGGTCGCTGGAGAGCTGTCACACAGACAGCTCTCCAGCGACCAACGATGCCGAGGTCCCCGGGTAACCAGGGTAAGCATCGGGTTGCTAAGCGCAGGGCCGCGCTTAGTAACCCGATGTTTACCCTGGTTACCAGCGTAAAAGTTAAAAAAACAAACAGTACATACTCACCAGCGCGTCCCCCAGCCTCTGCTTCCTGACACTGACTGAGCTCCGGCCCTAACAGCACAGCGGTGACGTCACCGCTGTGCTTTCACTTTCAGTTTAGGGCCGGCGCTCAGTCAGTGTCAGGAAGCAGAGGCTGGGGGACGCGCTGGTGAGTATGTGCTGTTTGTTTTTTTAACTTTTACGCTGGTAACCAGGGTAAACATCGGGTTACTAAGCGCGGCCCTGCGCTTAGTAACCCGATGTTTACCCTGGTTACCAGTGTAAAATATCGCTGGTATGGTTGCTTTTGCTGTCAAACACGGCGATACACGGCGACCTAGCGACCAAATAATGTGCAGACCTTCTAGCAGCGACCAGCAATTTCACAGCGGGATTCTGATCGCTGCTGCGTGTCAAATACAGCGATATCGCTCCCTAGGACGCTGCAACGTCACAGATCGCTGGCGACGTTGCTTAGTGTGACGGTACCTTAAGTCTGAGTCATCACCGGGTGGTAATTCCCCCGGTTCACCTTCAGATTCCATATCAGAATTTTGGCCAGGCGTAGAAGGTGGATTTTCAGAGCTATGTAAACCATGCTGTTTCATTTGCTCTTTTACTGTGATTTTAACTTCATCCCTAACAATAGCCTTTATGTTTTGGAGTAAGGATGATGACTCCTCGGCCACAGTTTTATCTATACATGATTGGCAAATCCGCTTCTCATATGTTTTAGGGAGAGCTTTATCAGAGTGCACACACTTTATTTTTTTGTTTGTCCGTAGCTTTTTTCCCTGCATAACATGACACAGAAAGACACTATTACTGACGTGTTTTTTGCCTTACAAAGGCACTCACCCACCAAAACCTCAGTACCATGGCAGCCTGTGGGTTGCTTTCCACTGGAACAGGCGATTCCGAGGTCGGGTCCGCCATTCTGCCAGGGAGGCTACTACCACCGTTGCTTGTGCTCTGCCTCTTTAAATAGTATAGGGTGAGAGCGGTGTGAGCGTCCCTGAACTCTCTCTCGCCTCCGGGAGTGTCAGCACACCACTCTTACTCGGCGTGCGACGTCACTTCCTGTTTGAACCGGAAGTCGTCCCATTCACTTTAGCGCCAGCTTCGTGATGGGCACATCCCTACCGCGGCCCAGCCTCCGGCCAGTAGCGGCCGCCGGGGAGCCCGCAGCGGGAAGGACGCCTCAGACACAGCCCCAGGGTCCGTAAGTGACGCGCGCGCTCCGACCCAGCTGCTCCCACCGCGGACCTTGGTCTCCGGACCAGCACTGCCAGAGATCCCTCCAGATTCAGCGTCGCAGGCAGGAAACAAAACTGAGGAGAGAGGTGCCGCCCACCATCTTTGATCTCTGCTGCAGGTTTCCTGTTCCTGGGGGTGGGAGCCATCTCTCTCATGTAACGGTGCTGTCACGGGGAAGGGAAAAAACGCAGCATGTTCATTCTTTGTGCGGAATAGCGGGGATTCCGCACACATAGGAATGCACTGTTCCGCTTACTTCCCGCATGTGCCTATGCCCACTATGCGGGAAGTAAGCGGATCATGTGCGGTTGGTACCCAGGGTCGAGGAGAGGAGACTCTCCTCCAGGCCCTGGGAACCATATACCTGTAAAAAAAAAAAAGAAAAAAAAGAATAAAAAGAAAAAATCGTGATATTCTCACCTTCTGGCGTCCCTCGCAGCTTCCTGCTCCTCGCGATTCTCCCGTTCCCAGGGATGCTTTGCGGCAATGACCTGTGATGACGTAGAGGTCTCATGAGACCACTACGTCATCTGGGGTCACTGCCGCGAGGCATTATTGGGAACGGGAGCATCGCAAGGACCTGGAACGCAGCGGGAGGTGCCGGAAGGTGAGAATATAACGATTTTTTTTTTTTATATTATTTTTAACATTAGATCTTTTTAATATTGATGCTGCATAGGCAGCATCAATAGTAAAAAGTTGGTCACACTTGTCTAACACTATGTTTGACAAGTGTGACCAACCTGTCAATCAGTTTTCCAAGCGATGCTACAGATCGCTTGGAAAACGCTGGCATTCTGCAAGATAATTACGCTTGTAAAACGCTAGTGTTTAGCGGGAAAACGCATACCAATTCCGCATGCGTTTTACCCGTGGCACAGTTGCGGAATTGGCTCGGAAATTCCTGCATTTCCAGACGTGTGCACATAGCCTAGAGTGAAGAAGCGCCATATTGTTGCTCACAATTTGCTAGACTGGTTTGACGGTGTCACATTGGCTGAGTCCCTGACGTGCCAGAACAGCAGAAGCCCCCCATAAGAGACCCCATTTTACAAACTACGCCTCTTAATCAGTTCAATATGATCACTGTGGTGCAGTGATCATATTTACACCACAGGTGGGTCACAGAATTTTATACCATTATATTATGTTTTTTTACCACCAAAATGTAGTTTTAGCCCCAGATTTTATATTTTCACACTAGGAAATTGGTAAAAATGGCACCAAAGTTTGTCCCATAATTTCTGCTGAATGGAGAAATACCCAAAATCTGGCTGTACAGTACTGTTTAGCCATACGGCGAGATTCAGGTGTGAAGGAATGCTATTGGCAACTAGTGCTCCGTCCCTTCAGAGTCTCGTCGAATGGCTAAGCAGTACTGTTGTACAGAAGACATGCTGGAGCGCAGAATTTTCTTTAATAGTTTCCGCACTCCATGTGCAGAGTCCCTAAGAGCTAGAAGAGCAGAATCCCAAGTGACCCCATTTTGGAAATTATACCCCTTTGTAAATTTATCTACAGATGTAGTGACGATTTTGAGTCCATGGGTGTTTTCCAGAAACAAGCAGCAAAGGATGTTGCTGAGTAAAACTTGCAAACTGGTCAGTACGATTAAAGCGATACCACATTTATAACGTTGTTTTATGTTTTGGCGCTTTTACACACTAAAAACAATTTTATAGAAAATAATTATTTTTGCATCACTTTATTCTGAGAGCTATAACTTTTTTTATTTTTGAGCTGATGGAGCTGTATGGTGGCTCGTTTTTTGTTGGGACAAGATGACCGTTTCAGCGCTACCATCTTTATTTACATTAGTCTTTTTTATCGTGTTTTATACCACTTTTTGTTCTGTGATACGATGATCGCAAGCATCATTTTTTGCATCGCTAAATTTTTAACCCCTTCATGACCCAGCCTATTTTGACCCTAATGACCTGGCCATTTTTTGCAATTCTGACCAGTGTCCCTTTAACTCGGGAACGCTTCAACGGATCCTAGAGGTTCTGAGATTGTTTTTTCGTGACATATTGGGCTTCATGTTAGTGGTAAATTTAGGTTGACAATTTTTGTGTTTATTTGTGAAAAAAAGTGGAAATTTGACGAAAATGTAGCAGTTTTCAAATTTTGAATTTTTATTCTGTTAAACCAGAGAGTTATGTGACACTAAATAGTTAATAAATAACATTACCCACATGTCTACTTTACATCAGCACAATTTTGGAAACAACATTTTTTTTTGCTAGGAAGTTATAAGGCTACGTTCACACTTTGCGGGTTTTGCCGCGGATCCGACACTGCGGATCCGCAGCAGTTTTCCACGCAGGGTACAGTACAATGTTACCCTATGGAAAACAAAACCCGCTGTGCCCACGCTGCGGATTTCCACGGAAAAAGCCGCGCGGCTTTTCTGCGGAAAAAAAGAAGGAGCATGTCACTTCTTGGTGCAGAATCGCAGCGATTCTGCACCCATAGAAATGCATTGATCCACTCACTTTCCGCATGGGGCTGTGCTCACATTGCGGGAAGTTAAGCGGATAATGTGCATATGGTACCCGGGGTGGAGGAGAGGAGACTCTCCTCCAGGCCCTGGGAACCATATTTTGGTGTAAAAAAAAGAATTAAAATAAAAAATGATGCTATACTCACCTCTCAGCGCTGCCCGCGGCGTCCGGTCTCAGTTGCTGTGCGAGCAGGACCTGTGGTGACGTCGCGGTCACATGACCGTGATGACGCCGCGGTCACATGACTGACGTCACGAAGGTCCTTGTCGGCACAGCCGCCTGCAGCACCGAGGAGATCCGGACATCGGAGGGTGAGTATAGCCAATTTTTATTATTTTTTACATTACTATTGATGCTGCATATTGCTGCATATGCAGCATCAATAGTATAGGCGGAAACCCGCAGCGGAAACCGCGGAACAAACCGCGATAAATCTGCAGGGATAACCGCAGCGGTTTTGCCCTGCAGATTTATCAATTCCGCTGCGGGATTAACCCGCAGAGCAGGCCGCAAAGTGTGAACGTGGCCTAAGGGTTAAAATTTGACCAGCAATTTCTCATTTTTACAACAAAATTTACAAAACCATTTTTTTTAGGGACCACCTCACATTTGAAGTCAGTTTGAGGGGTCTATAAGGCTGAAAATACCCAAAAGTGACATTATTCTAAAAACTGCACCCCTCAAGGTGCTCAAAACCACATTCAAGAAGTTTATTAACCCTTCAGGTGTTTCACAGCAGCAGAAGCAACATGGAAGGAAAAAATGAACATTTACATTTTTAGTCACAAAAATGATATTTTAGCAACAATTTTTTATTTTCCCAGGGGTAAAAGGAGAAACTGGCCCCCGAAAGTTATTGTACAATTTGTCCTGAGTACGCCGATACCCCATATGTGGGGGGAACCACTGTTTGGGGGCACGCCAGGGCTCAGGTGCTTCCCAAATTGATCCGTAAAAATGAAAAAGTACTTTTTTTTTTTTCACAAAAAAATTCTTTTAGCCTCAATTTTTTCATTTTCACATGGGCAACAGGATAAAATGGATCCTAAAATTTGTTGGGCAATTTCTCCTGAGTACACCGATACCTCACATCTGGGGGTAAACCACTGTTTGGGCATACGGCAGGGCTCGGAAGGGAGGGAGCGCCATTTGACTTTTTGAATGAAAAATTAGCTCCAATCGTTAGCGGACACCATGTCGCGTTTGGGGAGCCCCTGTGTGCCTAAACATTGGAGCTCCCCCACAAGTGACCCCATTTTGGAAACTATATTCCCCAAGGAACTTATTTAGATGCATAGTGAGCACTTTGAACCCCAGGTACTTCACAAATTGATCCGTAAAAATGAAAAAGTACTTTTTTTTCACAAAAAATTTATTTTAGCCTCAATATTTTCATTTTCACATGGGCAACAGGATAAAATGGATCCTAAAGTTTGTTGGGCAATTTCCCCTGAGTACACCGATACCTCACATGTGGGGGTAAACCACTGTTTGGGCACACGACAGGACTTGGAAGGGAGGGAGCGCCATTTGACTTATTGAATGAAAAATTAGCTCCAATCGTTAGCGGACACCATGTCGTGTTTGGAGAGCGCCTGTGTGCCTAAACATTGGAGCTCCCCCACAAGTGACCCCATTTTGGAAACTAGACCTCCCAAGGAACTTATCTAGATGTGCGGTGAGCACTTTGAACCATAAAGAAAATTGAAGACAAAAATGATAATGATAAAATGAAGGGAAAAGAAAAAGATAGTAGAAAATTTTCTTTATCCCATCCCCCATCTTCCCATCCATCACTATATACGCATGGTATACACTCACCGGCCACTTTATTAGGTACACCATGCTAGTAACGGGTTGGACCCCCTTTTGCCTTCAGAACTGCCTCAATTCTTCGTGGCATAGATTCAACAAGGTGCTGGAAGCATTCCTCAGAGATTTTGGTCCATATTGACATGATGGCATCACACAGTTGCCGCAGATTTGTCGGCTGCACATCCCAAAGATGCTCCATACAAGGCAGGATGGATCCATGCTTTCATGTTGTTTACGCCAAATTCTGACTCTACCATCCGAATGTCGCAGCAGAAATCGAGACTCATCAGACCAAGCAACGTTTTTCCAATCTTCTACTGTCCAATTTCGATGAGCTTGTACAAATTGTAGCCTCAGTTTCCTGTTCTTAGCTGAAAGGAGTGGTACCTGGTGTGGTCTTCTGCTGCTGTAGCCCATCTGCCTCAAAGTTCGACGCACTGTGCGTTCAGAGATGCTCTTAGGCCTACCTTGGTTGTAACGGGTGGCGATTTGAGTCACTGTTGCCTTTCTATCAGCTCGAACCAGTCTGCCCATTCTCCTCTGACCTCTGGCATCAACAAGGCATTTCCGCCCACAGAACTGCCGCTCACTGGATTTTTTTTCTTTTTCGGACCATTCTCTGTAAACCCTAGAGATGGTTGTGCGTGAAAATCCCAGTAGATCAGCAGTTTCTGAAATACTCAGACCAGCCCTTCTGGCACCAACAACCATGCCACGTTCAAAGGCACTCAAATCACCTTTCTTCCCCATACTGATGCTCGGTTTGAACTGCAGGAGATTGTCTTGACCATGTCTACATGCCTAAATGCACTGAGTTGCCGCCATGTGATTGGCTGATTAGAAATTAAGTGTTAACAAGAAGTTGGACAGGTGTACCTAATAAAGTGGCCGGTGAGTGTATAACCACGCATTAGTCTCCTTGTTCCATTATGGAATTGAGTGAATTTTGTTAAAATTTCATGTATACTGATGGTCTATTTTTGTTGTTCTGTTTTTTTCTTTGATGTTAATGCAGTACACTGAAGAAGGTCAATAACACTGACCGAAACGTATGTACAAGTGGCTGCCAATAAAATTTACGACATATTAAAGTTGAGTGCCAAAGTTTATTTCTAATACTCACAGAAGTTTATAACGCAGAGCCGTGAAAATAAAAACATTTTTTTTTTCCTCAAAACTTATTTTTTTAGCAAGCAATTTTTTATCTTCACAAGGGTAACAGGAGAAATTGGACCCCAAAAGTTGTTGTCCAGTTTGTCCTGAGTACGCTGATACCCCATATGTGGGGGGGAACCACTGTTTGGGCACACGTCGGGGCTCGGAAGAGAAGTAGTGACGTTTTGAAATGCAGACTTTGATGGAATGGTCTGCGGGCATCACGTTGCGTTTGCAGAGGCCCTTATGTGCCTAAACAGTAGAACCCCCCCCCCCCCCCCACAAGTGACCCCAAGGAACTTATCTAGGTGGGAGTTCAAAGTGCTCACCACTCAAGTGCTTCACAGAATTTTATAACGCAGAGCCATGAAAATAAAAAATCATTTTTTTCCCACAAAAATAATTTTTTAGCCCCCATTTTTTTATTTTTCCAAGGGTAACAGGAAAAATTAGACCCCCAAAGTTTTTGTGCAATTTTTCCTGCGCACGCTTATGCCCCATATGTTTGGGTAAACCACTGTTTGGGCGCACGTCGGGGCTCGGAAGGGAGGGAGCACCATTTGACTTTTTGAACGCAAGATTGGCTGAAATCAATGGTGGCGCCATGTCGCGTTTGGAGACCCCTGATGTGCCTAAACAGTGGAAACCCCTCAATTCTAACTCCAACACTAACCCAAACACACCCCTAACCCTAATCCCAACTCTAGCCATAACCCTAATCACAACCCTAACCCCAACACACCCCTAACCACAACCCTAACCCCAACACACCACTAACCCTAATCCCAACCCTAACCCCAACACACCCCTAACCCTAATCCCAACCCTAACCATAACCCCAACACACCCCTAACCCTAATCTTAACCCTATTTCCCACCCTAACCCTAGTTCCAACCCTAACTCTAATTCCAACCCTAACCCTAAGGCTATGTGCCCACAATGCAGATTCATGTGGATTTTTCCGCACCGTTTTTGAAAAATTCACAGGTAAAAGGCACTGCGTTTTACCTGCGGATTTAGCGCGGATTTCCATTACTTTTTGTGCGGATTTCAACTGCGGATTCCTATTGAGGAACAGGTGTAAAACGCTGCGGAATCCGCACAAAGAATTGACATGCTGCGGAAAATACAACGCAGCGTTTCCGCGCGGTATTCCGCACCATGGGCACAGCGGATTTGGTTTTCCATAGGTTTACATGGTACTGTAAACATGATGGAAAACTGCTAATCCGCTGCAGATCCGCAGCCAAATCCGCACCGTGTGCACATAGCCTAATTCTAACCCTAATTCTAACCCTAACCCTAATTGCAACCCTAGCCCTAATTGCAACCCTAACCCTAATTCTAACCCTAATTGCAACCCTAATTCTAACCCTAATTGCAACCCTAACCCTAATTGCAACCCTAACCCTAATTGCAACCCTAACCCTAGTTCTAACCCTAACCCTAGTGGAAAAATAAATCTCTTTATTTCATTATATTCCCTACCTATGGGGGTGATAAGGGGGGGTTTATTTTCAATTTTTTTTATTTTGATCACTGTGATAGGTTCTATCACAGTGATCAAAATGTACCTGGAATGAATCTGCCGGCCAGCAGATTTGGCGGGCGCAGTGCGCATGTGCCCACCATTTTGGAGGATGGCAGCGCCCATGGAGAAGATGGACGGACACCGGGAGGGATACCGGAGCTCAGTAAGTATGAGGGGGTGGGATCGGACTGCGGGGGGGAGCGAACGGGAGGAAGGAGGGGAGCGAAGGACAGGACGGAGGGGAGATCGGTGGCGGTGGCAGATCATGGTCTCCAGCAATGGCGATGATATTCCAGCATCGGCCATGGCCGGATTGTAATATTTCACCAATTTTTATGGGTAAAATATTACGATTGCTCTGATTGAAAGTGAAAGTCACTTTCAACAGCCAATCAGAGCGATTGTAGGCGGGGTGTGGGGGGGTTGGGGTGGAATTGGGGGGGGCGAAGCCACCTCCCCGGGCTGAATTACCACTCCCCCTCTCCCTGCAGGTCGGGTGAAATTACAGTTAACCCTTTCACCCGTCCTGCAGGAATGTGATCATTCTGTGACGCAGTATATGCGTCACAGGTCGGATTGGCACAGGACTTTCATGACGCATACGCTGTGTCACAGGTCGGGAAGGGGTTAATAATTTTTTTTTAGGGTGTTCACTAAAGGGGGATTAACTAGAGGGACACTATTATAGGTCGGGTCATTCCAGACGAGGCGATACCAAATATGAGCACTTTTATTGTTTTTTTTGCTTTTTTTTCAGAATATTTATTTACGGATATAATATATATTTTAAAAAATATTTGTACAACTTTTATCACTTATTCCCAGTATGGGACTTTCACTTTCTGCAGTCTGATCGAACTGCACATGATCTAACTAACTTCCTAGTGCCTTGTAACCCAGATGTAGTCATGATGACATCGGGTCACCATGGCAATGATGTTGCGGGGTTTCCAAGTTCGGAAGTCCTTCCCAATCATGATGTACATGTACTACAAATGTTGGGAAAGGGGTTAATACATATATATATATATATATATATATATATATATATATATATTTAATCATTTTTAAATGTTGCCCTATAATCAAGTCATTGTACATGAAACAATGTTTCTTAATATTTTTTACCCTGTAAGCTCCCAATTTCTGGATAGTTTGGAGTGTTTTATTGTCACTCTTTAACGTGGAGTAAAGGTGTGACATCATTGTTCTCAGCAGCGACCTGGGAGTCAGAGATGCTTCCAGAGATCTTCCCCATTCTCATTCCATTCAGCACTTGTCCCATCCATTTCAGCATTTTCACTGCCCCCCAGACCTCTTTGTAGGGTCTGTCAGAAATAAGCTTGGACTTCCCACTCCCATTAAAGTCGTTGCTTCAAACAAGCATCCGAGCATCAGAAATTGCTCGGTTCAAATAACGAGCATCTGAGCATTTCAGTGCTCTCTCAGACTTAGTAATTATACATTATTGGTCATGAGGGGGTTAAGGGCATAAAAATTCAAAGTTTGAAAATTGAGACATTTTCTGCCAAATTTTCATAAACGCAAATCAAATCAACCTAAATTTACCACTAACATAAAGTACAATGTGTTTGGGTGAGTTGTAGTGTTCCAGAGTTATTACCACATAAGATGACACTGGTCAGAATTGAGATATTTGTCCTGGTCAGGAAGGTGAAAACAGGATTTGCTGGTTAGGGGCTGTCCGACCCTAGGCTACAAGTCTGCGTTTACTCTGTGACTGCAGACTTGTGAATCCCTGCAGTGTGCGCAAAGTGAGGATTCACCAATGCTAAGAGAAAAATTTCATACATGCAGTCACGTGCCGACTAGACGTGGACAGCTTCGCTCCTTGCAACTGTATTGAGGGAGGCTGGACACATCTAGTTTGAATGTGGCTGAGAGTATACATATCATATAGTTATGGACATATGACCGCCCGCTCTTGGTGTCGGAGAATTATAGAGTGACTGTGGACTTGTACCTTAAGAAAGGACAACCACCTTCAGCCATATGATAGAGCAAAAAATAGAGGTGGAATACCGCCGTTGCAGCTACACCAGGGCCCGGAGATGGAATGGGGCCCTTGCAGGGCAGCTAATAATAAGGGCAATCTGGCCTGTTTCTCGAGCCCCGAGGGTCACGGGGGCCCATGGCTAGATTGCCCTCATGTGCGGCGGGCAGGGAGAGATCCTTGCATGCAGCTCCGCTGCCTACAGGTGAAAATGACAGCGGAGCGGAGCTGCATGGATCCGTCCTGCATTTCCTTCCCAGTTATTCCTATCTGACGTCAGGATTCAGCGTGTGCCTGTGTCAGAGAGAAAGCTGCCGGCGATGACAATGCTGCTGCTGCTGCAGCAGCGGGGGAACGTGCAGACAGGTGAGTGCTTTATTTTTTTTTACAATTGTCATGTACCCATTTCTCAGCACACGACTTGGGGTTGCGCCTGCAAGGGTTAATCTATCTCCCCTCTCTCAGTCCAGCATTCAACCTATGCTGTAATGGGAGCATAAATCACACACCGACCCAGGTCACACACCCGCTCATACACGCTGCCACCACTCACCGAACACACGGGCGATGAGTCCCGGAAATATTACTACTACTGTCTGCCAATCATAAAGGTCACACAGTTTAAGGCTATGGATTCTTTGGAACATGAAAGGTTCAACTTGTTAAAGTTTTATGCTTTAATACAAAGAGGTACAGTGCTTACAATAAAAAGGGTATAAAAATATGGTAATAAAAAGGCATACAAATATGCAAAACAGTTCTAAAAATAAACAGGAGAAAAAATATAGTTACTTACCGATAACGGTATTTCTCTGAGCCCATGACGGCACCATGGAGAGAGGGTATCCGCCCACCAAGGACAAGAAACCTAAAGATAAAAAGGCGGTACCTCTCTCCCGGATCAGTTGTTTACAGAGCATGATGGGAACTTAGGTTAATAAAAAAACATATATATATATTCGACATTACTCAAAGTCTTAACAGAGATACCGCGTGACTATTTTCATGAGGACTAGCATAACTTTTACTAGAGTGCACACCCACACGTGAAGGGAGGGGATGTACGGGTGCCGTCATGAGCTCAGAGAAATACCATTATCGGTAAGTAACTATATTTTTCTCTGTCCCCCATGACGGCACCACAGAGAGATTTGCAGAGATTGTACAATAGGGAGGGACCACCGCTTCCAGAACCGTACTCCCAAAGGTAAGGTCTGAAGAAGAGGCTAGATTCAGCCGATAGTGATTAAAGAATGTAGTAGAGGAGGAAGATGGCGTAGCAACTCTACATATCTGTTCTATTAAGGCCCCGTCTTTTTCTGCCCAGGAGGCTGCCACCTCTCTTGATGAATAGGCTCTTAGTTTTTCTTCAGGATGGCCGCTTCATGCGAGGAGTATGCCAGGGTGACGGAGTCCCTTATCCATCTTACCGGCGTGCCCTTAGAAGCTTTTTCGCCCCTCTCGAGGACTCTGAAAGCACACAAAGAGAGACCTATGCTTCCTACGCTCCCGTGTGGCCGCTAGGTACTGGATTAGGCATTTCCCCACGTCTAGTGTATGTAAGATTTCCTCTTCACTATCTTTGAGATTGGGACAAAAAGCAGAGAGGGAGATCTCCTGAGATCTGAGAAACCGTGATGCCACTTTTGGAAGTTAGGCTGGGTCAATCTTAAGAATAACCCTATTCTCTAAGCTTTGTGTGAAGTGAGGGCTGGCTTGACAATGCCTGAATGTGACTGACCCTACGAGCTCTTATGAGAGCTACGTAAAGTGATGTTTTAAGGGACAGATTCCCAGAGAAGCCTCTGACAGGAGTTCAAAAGGAGCTTTGGATAGGGATGTAAGATCCAATTTTAAATCCCAAGGAGGAGTAAACCGAGAGGGGATGGGTCTAGACCTGGCCACTGCTTTGATGAACCTGGATATCCCCCGATTCCCAGCCAGGTCGTAATTGTACAGGGCCCTTAAAGCCAAGACTTGAACTTTTAAAGTATTTGTGGCTAGCCCCTGTTCCAACCCCTTGTGCAGAAACTCTAAGACAGCTGTTATTGGAAACTCCCTCTTCTAACTTGGAACCTGAAAAGAAGTTCCTCCAGGTTTCCCCCCCATGCAGTTTGGTGGTTCCTATATGGTCTTCTCCACTCCTGGAAACATTCACAATCAATATTATGGATAATATTCTGAGGAGTTGCACCAGTGAAGTCTGGGTGACCAGAATTTTGACCATTGCCACATATTAGGGCTCAGAGTACCGGCCCCTGACCACCTGCACCATATTTCCATGAGGAGGGGACTTGGAGAAGCGACATGTGCCTGTTGAGACTTGATTACCCAGTCATGCACCGCGGCGTCTGCTTGCGTCATAGGGGCGCGCGCCCCCGGCGCCCTGCTCTGACGTCAGCTGAAGTGCGACAGCCTTCTCCACCATGCGTCCTCTTTGCCGCCTCTCCCCACACACCCTAAAGGCCCGCTGCCCCAGCAGTGGCGCCTCAGGATACCACGCCAGCCGAGGCAGGGAACCCCCACTGCCTGGATCAGTCTGGCCTGGCAACAGAAGTAGCGGTGGCTTGCCAGCGGCTCCACCCAGGATCCTCGTCCGCTCACTGGTCTCTGTGGCTGAGGGACCCCCCCAGGAGGGTTTCAGCTCCGGGCTCAGCTCCGTTGTTCTCTGGAGAAGATTCTGGGAGAGGCGGCATGCAGCTTTTTTTTTTTTTCACGCTGCACACCGGAGGCCCCGGCTTTTGCAGCTTGCAGGCTGACACTTCAGGAGGGAGAGCGCCACTCTCCCCACAACCGCAGAGGGACCCCTCTGGATGTTTATCGCTGCTGCAGCATCTTACCCGAGGAGGTGGCTGCGAACTCCATGCCACCTCCCCCGCACACCCTAGAGGCCCACTAGCCCCAGCGGTGGAGCTTCAGCTCACCACACCAGCTGACTCGGACTGATTGGCCCTGGAATCCAACGACGTCTTCCTGTCGGTAAACTGTAGGTCTCCCATCAAGGACAGGAAACCAACTGATGCGGGAGAGAGGTACCGACTTTTTATCTGTAGGTTTCCTGTCCTTGGTGGGTGGATCCCCTCTCTCCGTGGTGACGTCATGGGGGACAGAGAAATTACAGAAATATTTAACTTTGCAGTCTGCTTTCTGCTCCCTGAGGGGGGCAGGAATATTTAATGGAACACTTCAGCTTGGCTGCCCTCAATCTGTAAACAACTTTGTATGCGCACAAGCCTAATTTATAGAGTTACTCTGGAGGTCAAATTTCTAGACCAGCCTCTCATGTTAATACTATAATTGCTTGTTTTTGATTGGACCAGGGCCGCTCCCCCAATGAATATATTATTTTCCTCTGAACACTCTTTGCATAAACTTTCTCAGATAGATAGTGTCAGGCTGTAATTGATATCGCTCTTCAAAAACGCTGAAGGTGTGAAACCCTTCCCCTTCTTGGTTCTTAGCGAGGCCCCCTGGCGAGATTGGAGACAGGATCTCAGGATAACATATGTTGTGACCCCCTGTGAGACCTGCAGACCCAGGACAGATGTTAAATTACTGCTAGTCACACATATACCTATACATATTTCACTACAACAATACATTGGTGGAATGTGGAGAGGGCAATGATGGTGGTGGTGAACAGAGCAATGATGGAAGTTGTGGGGAAGACGGCAATGATGGAGGTGAAGAGGACAATGATGGTGGAGAGGCAATTATGGGGTGGTTGATAGAGCAATTACGGGGGCAATTATGGGGGTGGTGGATGGGGCAATTATGGAGAGGGCAATGATGAGGATGGTGGGGAGAGGGCAATGATGATGGGGTGGTGGTTGACAGGGCAATGATGGTGGTGGGGGAGAGGGCAATGATAGAGGTGATGGGGAGAGGGCAATGGTGCAGATGGTGGGGGAGAGGGCAATGATGGGAGTGGTAGGGGAGAGGGCAATGATGGGGTGGTGGGGGACAGGGCAATGATGGGGTGGTGGGGGACAGGGCAATGATGGGGGAGAGGGCAATGATGAAGGTGGTGGGGGAGAAGGCAATGATGGAGATGGTGGAGAGGGCAATTATGGAGGTGGTAGAGATAGCAATGATGGAAGTGGTGGTGGAGAGGGCAATGATGAAGGTGGTGGTGGAGAGGGCAATGATGGACATGGTGGGGGAGAGGGCAATGATGATGGGGTGGTGGGGGAGAGGGCAATGATGGGGAGAGGGCAATGATGAAAGTGGTGGGGAGGAGGAGATGGTGGAGGTGGTGGGGGAGAAGGCAATGATGGAGATGGTGGAGAGGGCAATAATGGAAGTGGTGGTGTTGAGGGCAATGATGGTGGAGGGCAATGATGAAGGTGGAGAGGGCAATGATGGAGGTGGTGGAAGAGAGGGCAATTCTGGAGGTGGTGGAGAGGGCAATTCTGGAGGTGGTGGCGTGGGCAATGATGGGGTGGTAGGGGAGAGGGCAATAATGGGGTGGTGGGGGAGAACAATGATTGGTGTGCAGAGGACAATGATGGAGGTGGTAGGGAGAACAATGATTGGGATGGGGAGAGGCCAATGATTGAGGTGATGGAGAGGGCAATGATGGAGGTGATGGGGAGAACAATGATTGGGGTCGTGGAAAGGGCAATGATTGGGGTCGTGGAGAGGGCAAGGATGGGGGTGGTGGACAAGAACAATAGGTTGGGTGGTGGAGAGGGCAATGATGGAGATGGTGGGGGAGAACAATGATTTTGGTGGTGGAGAGGGCAATAATGGGGGTGGTGGAGAAAGCAATTATGGAGTTGGTGAGGGGGAACAATCATTGGAGTGGTGGAGGGCAATGATGGGATGCCGGGGGAAGGCAATGAGGGTTGGAAGGGATTGGGATGGAAGAGGGACTTATAAACAGGGGAGGAGGACATTAGATATGGATGTAAAATGATTTGGGTGGTGGAGGTGGTGTTAAGCCCCTGATAGCATCCTCCTCCATCTCATAATTCATTGTAATGCTATCGGGGACTTAAAATTTATTGTGGCGTGGTAAATGAGGCGGTAAGGACACTTTATAATGGACTGAAAGGTGGGAGAAAACTCTGTCAGGAACTTGTAATGAATTGAGAGGTGAAGGAGGATGCTCAGTACCTGATAGCATCATAATGAATTTGGGGGTGAGAGAAGACGCTATCAATGACTTATAATGAATGGGGGGGACACAGGATGTGTACACGTTCAGGATTTGCAGGAGAAAATTCTGCTACATATCCTAATGTGTTGGCAGGAAGAACGCTGCATAAAACACTTACAACATTTTTTCCATGCTTTTGTTGCTTAATTTTCCCCACTCATTAGTAAGGGTGAAATACGCTGCAAGAATTGAGATTATAGAGATTTTAATCTGTGACAAATCTGCAAAGAAAAAATAAGCATTGTGTACATGAGACTTCAGGGATCTCATTCACTTTCCGTGTGCACATAGCCTTACAGTTAATTGGGGAGAATCAGAAAAAACTTGGCACTCAAGAAGAATTTTGGTGCAAAGAAGAAGATCCTTTAATGTGCATCCACAAAGATATAAGTTTGAACGTTTTCGGTCCACATCCGGACCTTCATCAGAACAATTTTACTGGTATAGTAGGTAAAGCGTGTATGGGGTCAGTGTTGGTTCCAACTGGATTATTCAACTGGCCTGGATGCAATGGGAGATCCTGTGGATGTCAGCACACGTGGAATGCTGCGGAAGTCGCTCAGAGAGATACGCTTTACCTACTATACCAGTAAAATTGTTCAGATGAAGGTCCGGATGTGGACCGAAAACGTTCAAACTTATATCTTTGTGGATGCACATTAAAGGATCTTCTTCTTTACACCAAAATTCTTCTTGAGTGCCAAGTTTTTTCTGATTTTGGATTCCTGGGCTGGATACCCTACTTGAGCACCTATACTGATTATTAGTACGAGTGCCGTGTTGCTTCTTTTTCAGTTAATTGGGGAGAGTCACAGACTGAATAATTTATATTATGGGGCGGCGACGATAATAGTTCACGGGGGCACAGTGCTGCTTATTTTATATTTTTAATGGTTGGGTACATATCTGTATTTGGAGGGGGAGACACATTTATGTATACAATGTATGTGACCTTGTTATTTTCAGGGCTGCGACGCTTATCGTGACGAATCGTGGCTGGGAGATGTCGACATGAAGGTCTGACCAGATGGAGAAGAGACAGGAGAAAGCGGCTCTAATCAGACGAGACGTCAGTGGTAAGTGCCAGGATGTAGATATTATTCTGTAGCTGCTCTTTATGGCTTGAAGTGATAATGCTATCAGTAAGATCCCTTATTCTACATTTTCACATTTGCGTGAAGGGTCCGTGTGCTTCCAGGTTTTTTTTTTTTCTATAGTTTTATAGGTTCACTCACACATCCGTGAAAATCATGAAAATCTGAGAATGAAATCCGTGAGGGTCAGAGAATGTCAGAATAGGACATGCTCAATGCGTCTGTAAAAGCGGGCAGCACACCAACACTGCACACAGATACAGGGATGTAGCCTTATTATGTATAGCACAGTCCCTTAGTATATAGTGTACTCACTTATGCATAGCACAGTCCCTTAGTATCTAGTGTACTCACTTATTCTGTATAGCACAGTCCCTTAGTATATAGTGTACCCACTTATTCTGTATAGCATAGTCCCTTAGTATATAGTGCACTCACTTATTCTGTATAGCACAGTCCCTTAGTATCTAGTGTACTCACTTATTCTGTATAGCACAGTCCCTTAGTATCTAGTGTACTCACTTATGTATAGCACAGTCCCTTAGTATTTAGTGTACTCACTTATTCTGTTTAGCAGTCTCTTAGTATCTAGTGTACTCACTTATTATGTACAGCACCATCCTTAGGCCGGTGTCACACGTGCAAATGCAATGCGAGAAACTCGCATCAATACCCGACACTGCCACTGGGGATCGGAGCGTACAGCTGCATGGAAATACATGCAGCCGCACGCTCCGGTCCCTAGTGCCGGGTATTGATGTGCGAATTTCTCCCATTGCACTGGCAAGTGTGACACCGGCCTCAGTTGCATAGTTTCCTCTTTTATTATGTATAACACCGTCCCTTATTGCGTACCATCTTATCTAGTTATATATGATGCCGTCCCTTACTATATAGCTTCCTCTGCTTTTATGTACAGTGCCGTCTCTTACATAGCGTATTCTTATTTTTGTTATACACAGCGCCTTCTTTTATTACATAGTGACCTTTCGTTAGATATAAAATGACTGCTGATGGAGCAGCCGGCGACCAGGCGACCAGTCCATCAGTTCCTCCATTAGAAAAGAAGCTTTCCATGCTCCACCAGCCATCATTGCATTACAAATCTAACAAGACAGGGCAGTATGTAATAAAGACAAGGCTTTATATAATCCGATATGTAAGGGACGGTGCTGTATATAACAAGAGAGGGCACTGTGTAATAAGGGACGGCAATATACATAATAAAGGAGACTATGTAGGATATATACATGTGTGTGTGTATATATATATACATATATGTAGCTTTGTTGCCATAAAAGGAGGGGGCCCAGACACATTTCTTGCACAGGGGCCCGAAGCTGACAGTGTCCACCCCTGAAAAAAAAAAAAAAAAATTATATACAGTACAGACCAAAAGTTTGGACACACCTTCTTATTTAAAAATTTTTCTGCATTTTCATGACTATGAAATTTGTACATTCACACTGAAGGCATCAAAACTATGAATTAACACATGTGGAATTATATACTTACGGTAACAAAAAAGTGTAAAACAACTGAAATTATGTCTTATATTCTAGGTTCTTCAAAGTAGCCACCTTTTGTTTTGATGACTGCTTTGGACACTCTTGGCATTCTCTTGATGAGCTTCAAGAGGTAGTCACCAGGAATGGTTTTCAATTCACAGGTGTGCCCTGTCAGGTGTAATAAGTGGGATTTATTGCCTTATAAATGGGGTTGGGACCATCAGTTGTGTTGTGCAGAAGTCTGGTGGACACACAGCTGATAGTCCTACTGAATAGACTGTTAGAATTTGTATTATGGCAAGAAAAAAGCAGATAAGTAAAGAAAAACCAATGGCTATCATTACTTTAAGAACTGAAGGTCAGTCAGTCTGAAAAATTGGGAAAACTTTGAAAGTGTCCCCAAGTGCAGTGGTAAAAACCATCAAGCACTACAAAAAAACTGGATCACGAGGACCGCCCCAGGAAAGGAAGACCAAGAGTCACATCTGCTGCTGCGGATAAGTTTATCCAAGTCACCAGCCTCAGAAATCACAGGTTAACAGCAGCTCAGATTAGAGACCAGGACAATGCCACACAGAGTTCTAGCAGCAGACACATCTCTACAACAACTGTTAAGAGGAGACTTTGTGCAGCAGGCCTTCATAGTAAATTAGCTGCTAGGAAACCACTGCTAAGGACAGGCAACAAGCAGAAGAGACTTGTTTGGGCTAAAGAACACAAGGAATGGACATGAGCCTAGTGGAAATCTGTGCTTTGGTCTGATGAGTCCAAATTTGAGATCTTTGGTTCCAACCACCGTGTCTTTATGCGACGCAGAAAAGGTGAATGGATGGACTCTACATGCCTGGTTCCCACCGTGAAGCATGGAGGAGGAGGTGTGATGGTGTGGGGGTGCTTTGCTGGTGACACTGTTGGGGATTTATTCAAAACTGAAGGCATACTGAACCAGCATGGCTACCACAGCATCTTGCAGCGGCATGCTATTCCATCCGGTTTGGGTTTAGTTGGACCATCATTTATTTTTCAACAGGACAATGACCCCAAACACACCTCCAGGCTGTGTAAGGGCTATTTGACCAAGGAGGAGAGTGATGGGGTGCTATGCCAGATGACCTGGCCTCCACAGTCACCAGACCTGAACCCAATCAGGATGGTTTGGTGTGAGCTGGATCGCAGAGTGAAGGCAAAAGGGCCAACAGGTGCTAAGCATCTCAGGGAACTCCTTCAAGATTGTTGGAGGACCATTCCCGGAGACTACCTCTTGAAGCTCATCAAGAGAATGCCAAGAGTGTGCAAAGCAGTCATCAAAGCAAAAGGTGGCTAATTTGAAGAACTTAGAATATAAGACATAATTTCAGTTGTTTCACACTTTTTTGTTAAGTATATAATTCCACGTGTTCATTCATAGTTTTGATGCCTTCAGTGTGAATGTACAATTTTCATAGTCATGAAAATACAGAAAAATCTTTAAATGAGAAGGTGTGTCCAAACTTTTGGTCTGTACTGTATGTGTATATATATTTATATATATATATATATATATATATATATATATATATATATATACACACACAGAGAATTCTTTTTTTTTAGTCTATCTTCTCACAAAAAGGCAATGCTCCCTATGGTTCCCAGTGGAGAGGTGCGAGAACTCTCCATACACAAGGCCCTATAGCAAGGGAAGGTCTCCCCGTGGGCCATGGGCGGGTCCTGCCCCCCACCCTGGGTTATAGGCGGGCCTGCTCCCCCTCAGCGGGCCATACACTACTGCAATCGGCTTGTGCTAGTCCTCACACACACATATGACCCTGGAAATCTCCTCTGCGTCCGGCTTGTGCAGTAATAATCACCTGATTCTTCCGGAACTGCTCTCGGATAAAGCCGCATGCGGTTGTCTTCCTGTAACGATCCACACTGCGGATCTGTCGCAACTCGCGTAACAGGCTGCGGAATGTGTGTAGCGGACTTCCCAGGGACGCCATCACTTCAGTGGCCTGCACCACATAGGAAGGGAATGGTCGGCACAGTCACACAACGTGCTGCATCACGTGGTCTGACGTCATCAGCCCGAGCAGGAACACCAGCGCCGTGTGAGGGACGGGATCAGTGTGTCATGTGCATTGTGCGCTGCTGCCGTGGCCGTGCTCTGGGAGCCTGAAGGCCAGTAATGAGCGGCCTATGAAGGCCATGTGGAGCCGAGGTGATGGCAGCAGAGCCGCTAGTGTCTGGGAACCGGCTCTCACAGTTGTCGTCCATGCACCCGGTGGTGAAAGCGTTTGTGTGCGGCTCACTGAGCGGGACTTGCTCGACTCTTCTCTTCCAGCCTCTAGACCTTGTGAAAACGCGCCTCCAAGCGCAGCAGCTCGCTGCTTCCCCGGGGTAACGGTCTCCTCTCATAGCACCGTATAGCTGGCTTGTAGGTTACTAACGTTCGTGTACTTGCTTTACGGCTGCCAGCACGCTGCGGTTATTGCTGGTGTGTGCACACGTTGGCTGTCAGTCAGTATGCGAGTGTCGCCCCCTTCCCCCTGCTATAGTTTTCACGTTTGATGTTTGAGCTTTTATTTTTTCAATTTTTTTCTTAACTAGGAGTGATTTAATTTTTTTTTTAATGTACACATTTTTAAATTTCTTTACTTGTATTATCCAGATTATTGCAACTTTAGTGATCTGTAAAGCCGCTTAAAGGATTCCTGTCTTAGGCTACGTTCACATTTGCGTTGTGCGCTGCAGCGTCGGCGCCACAACGCAAACAAAAACGCATGCACAACGCTGCGTTTTGCGCCGCATGCGTCCTTTTTTTAATTGATTTTGGACGCAGCAAAAATGCAACTTGCTGCGTCCTCTGCTCCCGGACGCGGGCGCCGCAGGGACGCATGCGGCGCAAAACGCAAGTGCGACGCATGTCCATGCGCCCCCATGTTAAATATAGGGGCGCATGACGCATGCGGCGACGCTGCGGCGCAGACCGCAAATGTGAACGTAGACTAACAGCTTAAAGGGGGTGTCTGATCTTGGTGCACAAGTCTGCAGTCACACTGCAGACTGGTGACTCCTCACATAGGCTAAGTTCACATTAGTGTTTGATAAAATTGATTCCGCAGCGTGGTCCTGCGGACTTCTTTCCTAAGGGTACTGTCTCACAGTGGCACTTTGGTCACTACGACGGCACGATCTGTGACGTTCCAGCGATATACTTACGATCTCGCTGTGTCTGACACGCTACTGCGATCAGGGACCCCGCTGAGAATCGTACGTCGTAGCAGATCGTTTGAAACTTTCTTTCGTCGTCAAGTGTGGCGGCATGATCGCATCGTGTAACAAAGGTGTGCACGATATTGTATACGATGTGCGCACTGTAACCAGAGGCTTCTACATCGCAAATACGTCATGAAATTATCGCTCCAGCGCCGTGCATTGCGAAGTGTGACCGCAGTCTACGACGCTGGAGCGATAATGGAGCGACACTGGAGAGTCACGGATCGTGCCGTCGTAGCGACCAAAGTGCCACTGTGAGACGGTACCCTTAAGCTCTCGTACCTATCTTTAACATTGGGTACACAGGGACATGCGCTTATGCGTCCGCGTGCGTCGTTTTGACGTGCCCGTTGACTGCAAGAAAATACAACATGTTGAGTGAGCACGTCAAAACGATGCACGCAGATGAATCCACATACAGCGCATGTCCCTGTGTACCCAATGTTAAAGATCAGGACGCATGCTAAAATAGGCGGAGCTTAAGGAAAGAAGTCCGCAGGACCACACTGCGGAATCAAACGCTAATGTGAACCTGGCCATATTGCGCACTGTGAGGATTGTCTGGCAGTTATATGACCGCAAGTTTTACGTGATTTCCCTAGATCCGGCCACAGTAGCCAGCCTCGCTCAATACACATTACAGAGACTGCAGATGTGTAGCTTAACCCCTTCATGACCCGGGTATTTTTTGTTTTTTGCTCCCCTCCTTGCCAGAGCCATAACTTTATTTTTCCGTCAATATGACCATGTGGGGGCTTATTTTTTGTGGGACTAGTTGCAGTTTTGAATGACACCATTGGGTTTAGCATGTCGTGTACTAGAAAACGAAAAAATAATTCCAAGTGCGGTTAAATTGCAAAAAAAGTGAAAGCCCACACTTGTTTTTTGTTTGGCTTTTTTGCTAGGTTCACTAAATGCTAAAACTGACCTGCCATTATCATTCTCCAGGTCATTACAAGTTCATAGACATCAAACATGTATAGGTTCTTATTTTATCTACCGTATATACTCGAGTATAAGCCGACCCGAGTATAAGCCGACCTCCCTAATTTTGCCACAAAAAACTGGGAAAACTTATTGACTCGAGTATAAGCCTAGGGTGGAAAATGCAGCAGCTACCGGTGAATTTCAAAAATAAAAATAAAAATAGATGCTCCATACCGTTCATTATGGCCCCATAGATGCTCCATATAAAGCTGTGCCACATATAATGCTCTGCACCGTTCAGTATGGACCCATAGATGCTCCACATAAAGCTGTGCCACATATAATGCTCTGCACCGTTCAGTATGGCCCCATAGATGCTCCATATAAAGCTGTGCCATATATAATGCTCTGCACCGTTCATTATGGCCCCATAGATGCTCCACATAAAGCTGTGCCATATATAATGCTCTGCACCGTTCATTATGGCCCCATAGATGCTCCATATAAAGCTGTGCCACATATAATGCTCTGCACCGTTCAGTATTGACCCATAGATGCTCCACATAAAGCTGTGCCACATATAATGCTCTGCACCGTTCATTATGGCCCCATAGATGCTCCATATAAAGCTGTGCCACATATAATGCTCTGCACCGTTCATTATGGTCCCATAGATGCTCCATAGAAAGCTGTGCCATATACAATGCTCTGCACCTTTCATTATGGCCCCATAGATGTGCCATAGAAAGCTGTGCCCCATATACAATGCTCTGCACCGTTCATTGTTGCCCCATAGATGTGCCATAGAAAGCTGTGCCCCATATACAATGCTCTGCACCGTTCATTGTTGCCCCATAGATGTGCCATAGAAAGCTGTGCCCCATATACAATGCTCTGCACCGTTCATTATTGCCCCATAGATGTGCCATAGAAAGCGGTGCCCCATCTATAATGCTGCTGCTGCTGCAATAAAAAAAAAAATGACATACTCCCCTCTCTTGCTTGCAGCTCCTCAGCGTCCCGTCTCGGCGTCTCTCCGCACTGACTGTTCAGGCAGAGGGCGGCGCGCACACTAGTACGTCATCGCGCCCTCTGACCTGAACAGTCAGAGCAAGAGGACGCGGAAGACAGAGCGGCGCCCGGCGTGTGGAACGGGGACAGGTAACTATGTAATACTCGCCTGCTCCCGGCGTCCCTGGCTCCTTATCCCGGACAGATGGTCTCCGGGTGCCGCAGCCTCTTCCTCTGTCAGCGGTCACCGTTACAGCTGATTAGAAGAATGAATATGCGGCTCCACCCCTATGGGAGTGGAGTCCATATTCATAACTTTAATGAGCGGTCCCACGTGACCGCTGAACAGGGGACAAGCTGCGGCACCGAAGACCATGGGACGGGCAGGGGGAGCGCTGGGACTAGGTGAGTATGCGACAGTCCTCTCTCCTCCTCACCCGCCGACCCCCACCGCCGATCATGACTCGAGTATAAGCCGAGAGGGGCACTTTCAGCCCAAAAATTTGGGCTGAAAATCTCGGCTTATACTCGAGTATATACGGCAAGTTGTGAAAAAAAAAATCCAAACTTTGCTTAAAAAAAAAAAAAAAAGTGCGCAATTTTCTGATACCCGTAGCGTTTCCGTTTTTCGTGATCTGGGGTTTGTGAGGGCTTACTTTTTGCGTGCAGAACTTTCATTTTTAATTAAACCATTTTGGTTCAGATACGTCCTTTTGATCGCCCGTTATTGCATTTTAATGCAATGTCGCGGCAACCAAAAAAACGTAATTCTAGCGTTTTGAATTATTTTTATCACTACACTGTTCATCGATCAGGGTAATTTTTTTTTTTTTTTTATATATTTATGGGCAATTCTGAACGCGGATTCTGAATACCAAACGTGTAGGTTTTATTTTTTTTTTATTTTATTTTGAATGGGGCGAAAGAGGGGTGATTTTAGCTTTTGTATTTTTTTTAATGTGAATTTGTTTCTGCCCAATGATGACAGAAGTATTCTAGGAGTGATACCTTTTATTGGCTAACCAGAAAATATGTTTGCAAGCTTTCAGAGCACAGAGGCTCCTCCTTCAGGCAAGATTACAAGAAAAAAGCACAACATTTAAAGAATATTACAGGAGGACATTTGTTAGGGGGTGGGAAGTGTGATGAGTCCATAGATAAGCCATGGTAATCCAATTGGAGCTGCTGTTTTGATGTGAACTGCCTCCCACCCTCATAGATCTTTTGCTTGGTGATCCTCCAAAGGTTCTCTATAGGGTTGAGGTCAGGGGAAGACGGTGGCCACACCATGAGTTTATCTCCTTTTATGCCCATAGCAGCCAATGACTCAGAGGTATTCTTTGCAGCATGAGATGGTGCATTGTCATGCATGAAGATGATTTTTCTCCTGAAGGCACATTTCTGCTTTTTATACCATGGAAGAAAGTTGTCAGAAACTCTATATACTTTGCAGAGGTCATTTTCACACCTTCAAGAACCTTAAAGGGCCCTACCAGCTGTTTCTTCATGATTCCGGCCCAAAACATGACTCCTCCACCTCCTTGCTGACGTCGCAGCCTTGTTGGGACATGGTGGCCATCCACCAACCATCCACTACTCCATCCATCTGGACCATCCAGGGTTGCTCGACACTCATCAGTACACAAGACTGTGTGAAAATTAGTCTGCATGTATGTCTGGGCCCACTGCAACCGTTTCTGCTTGTGAACACTGTTTAGGGGTGGCCGAATAGTAGGTTTATGCACCACAACAAGCTTTTGAAGGACCCTACACCTTGAGGATCTAGGGACTCCAGAGGCACAAGCAGCTTCAAATAACGATTTGCTGCTTTGTAATGGTATTTTGGCAGCTGCTCTCTTAATCCAATGAATTTGTCTGGCAGATACTTTCCTCATTATGCCTTTATCTGCATGAACTCTGTGCTCTGTTTGTCACAAATCCCTTTACAGTATGATGATCACTCTTAATTTTTCGAGAAATATCTAATGTTTTCATACCTTGTCCAAGGCATTGCACTATTTAACGCTTTTCAGCAGCAGAGAGATCCTTTTTATTTCCCATATTGCTTGAAACCTGTGGCCTGCTTAATAATGTGTAACATCATTTTAAATTAGCTTTCCTTTAATTAGAATCACCTGGAAAACTAATTATCACTTGTTTAACCCTGCTGTGGAACCATGAAACAAATCACTGCTTTGGTACCATGGGGTCTATATGACCCCAGGCTCAAAATCGTCATATATTTCATTAAAATGGACATGCTGGCTGTTCAGAATAATCAAGTTTTATTCTGTCATCATTTCAGAACGCAGTTATGAAATCAAAACGTAACTTTGAAGTGATTTATTTGTCATCATCAAACACAAACTGAAATTTATACCAAAATGCTTTACTAAGAATTGGTGGTAGAATTTGTTGGGATACTAAAACAAACTGGTGACAGGATCCCTTTAAGACCAGACAATTCCTTTTAGATGTCACAATTCAGGTGACTTTGGCATCCAATAGATTAAACTTCAGCGATCAGAGCTAGCTCGTATGCGAGCAGGACTGGCTCCAGATCACATTCCGTATCCATTATCTGATGTGGTGTACATACATGTTCATCACGCGTAGGGACGTGGTTAAACACTCTATCAACATTGTGTTTTGCCCAATCTTGGTGTTAGTTTTTTTTTTTCTTTTTGTGTGTGGGGGAGGGGGATGTCATGCTTTTTATTTTCCCATGTTCTTTATATGGCTTCCTAGAGTCTACAGAAAAAGTTGCAGATAAAAAGTTTGTTTTAATTCTTTTTAAGCCATAGACATATTTGTAAAAACACATGAAAACAGGTGGAGCAGCTTCAGGAATACCGAAGGCTAGAGAATGAGCATATCAATTATGTTAAAGTGAGTTTGTCAGCAGGTGTTTGCTATGGAATCTGAGGACAGCATAAGGTAAGGGTTAAAACATGAGATTTCAATGATGTGTCACATGTGAGACTGCTGTTTACTTACACTGAAGGTTTTATCACCTTGTGATTAACATTACTGTGACTAGCCAGTAGGTACTACTTCCAAGTCTGACTCAGCCTCTTCTTTGAGAAGCAGCTCACTGCCTATAGACATTGTATATACAGAGCCTGGTGAAAGTTGGGCCAATTCTCAGCTCTGCTGCATTGCTAAATCTATAAACTGCACTCCGTAAACTAAGTCATACATCCTTGGATTCAGGGTCTCTGCCTACATCATTCTGCTGTCAGATGAGGTAGCACAAACCTGTTGACAGATTCCCTTTTACAGCTTCAACGTTTCTGAACCTGAAACAATTTAGTGACACTAGACGGAACATATAATAATAATGTAATATTAATGTAATAATGACATTTTGACTTTGCTATCCATTATGTTCCTTTTACCAGATGTTTTGCAATGCTTTTGTATGGTGATTCCGGGCGGAATGTACCTGATAGACACCTTGTGGTAATGGCCTAATATTGGTGAACTGTATTTCTCACTACTGCTTTACTAACAAATGATAAGTGTGCACCAAGATTGTAGGATATGGATCTCTAATTGGACACATTTTCCACAAATGTCTTTTCTCTCTCTACAGGAGCCGAGTAGGGATGTTAAAGCTTTTCCTCACAGTTATTCGCAATGAAAACTTCTTGGGTCTGTGGAAAGGGGTGTCACCGGTAAGTTGTCGTGATTATTCATAGGCTACATGCCCCATGACTCCTACAAGATGGCTGTAGGATGGCTCAGTTTTTCTAGTTATTGGTTTCTGAATCTGAATCTTAAGCCCCCACACACACATTATATTGCTGTCAATATGAATGATGCTTCGGCTGTTTGCCGAAAGCCATCGCACCTAACTCTTCCATACACAGGAGTGCTTGTTTAGCTGAGCATTTGAGTTCTTTGAGAAAGCCTGTGTCTTATCTCCAGGAGAGATTAATGTTAACAGAAGTACGATATTGGGCTTTGTTATCAATATCTCTCCCAAACGTCAATTGGCCAGTGCCTTCATACATAATAGACCCCGTCATCAGGGTTCCACCCTCATTAGTCAGATGTGTATGTGGTCTTTAAGGCCTTATTCACATGTTTGTTTTAGCTTATCCTTAATCTGTTCGGTGTGTATTTTATTTTTTTTTCTCCAGTCACGTCACCCCTTTTTTATTTACTGTATATACTCGAGAATAAGCCGAGATTTTCAGCCCATTTTTTGTGGTGAAAATGCCCCTCTCGGCTTATACTCGAGTCATTGTCGGCAGGGGAGGGGGAGCGGTGGCTGTCACATACTCACCTGCTCCTGGCACAGGTGCATGTCCCATGGTCTCCGGCAGCTTGTTTCTGTGTTCAGCGGTCACGTGGTACCGCTCATTAAGTTAATGAATATGGGCGCATATTCATTATTTTAATGAGCGGTACGTGACCTCTGAACATAGGAAGATGCTGCCGGCTCCCGGAGACCATCTGACAGTGAGACGCTGCCAGGGAGCACGCCGGGAGCAGGTGAGTATATCGGGGGAGGTGAGCATTCCGATATTCACCTAACCCCATTCCACCGCTGCGTACTGGTCCGTCTTCCTCGTCCTCTGCCTGTGACTGTTCAGGTCAGAGGGCGCGATGACGTAGTTAGTGTGTGCCCTCTGCCTGAACATTCAGAGCCGGAAAACAGCCGCGTGCAGCGGTGGAATGGGGAAGGTGAATATTGCAAGTGCCGGGGGCCTGAGCAAGCAACGACAGGTGAGTATGTGATTTTTTTTTTTTTTTATGGGGCTATAATCTATGGAGCATTTTATGGGGCCATCAACCTTTGGAACATCTTATGGGGCCATCAACCTTTGGAGCATCTTATGGGGCCATCAACCTTTGGAGCATCTTATGGGGCCATCAACCTTTGGAGCATCTTATGGGACCATCAACCTTTGGAGCATCTTATGGGGCCATCAACCTTTGGAGCATCTTATGGGGCCATCAACCTTTGGAGCATCTTATGGGGCCATCAACCTTTGGAGCATCTTATGGGACCATCAACCTTTGGAGCATCTTATGGGGCCATCAACCTTTGGAGCATCTTATGGGGCCATCAACCTTTGGAGCATCTTATGGGGCCATCAACCTTTGGAGCATCTTATGGGGCCATCAACCTTTGGAGCATCTTATGGGGCCATCAACCTTTGGAGCATCTTATGGGGCCATCAACCTTTGGAGCATCTTATGGGGCCATCAACCTTTGGAGCATCTTATGGGGCCATCAACTTTTGGAGCATCTTATGGGGCCATCATTAACATTTGTGCAGCATTATATGGCTTGCAGCAAAGAGGACAAACCGAGCAAAAAAGGTCCAATGTAAGTGGTACAAAAGAATATATTTATTGGTTAAAACAAAACAAGGAAGCATAAAGGAGTACCATAATGATGACAACAACCAGTGTGTCTGCCATACACACGACAGACTAGAGGAACACCCTAAATAAAACTGACAAACGTGCAGTAAATATTTAAGCAAAGCAATAATAGATGATGCTGAGTAATGTGGTCTGCAAAGCATGAAGCAAAAAACATGAGATGTAAGACACAAATATAAGACACAAATGTGTATATGTCAGTATATGTCTTTACTAACATATACACATTTGTGTCTTATTCATGCCAGAAAAGGCTACACAGACAGCTGTGTGCTGATATTAATAGCCTGGGGAGGGGCCAGGGTTATTGCTCCCCCCCAGGTTACCAACATCAGCCGTCAGCCTCCCCTGAAATGGCGCATACATATGATGCGCCAAATCTGGCTCTTAGCTTTTGTCTTCCCACATTCCCTGTGGCTGTGGGGTTGTAGGGTTGGGGTTGATGTCAGCTTTGTATTGTCGGTTGACATTAAGCTCAGGCTATTTACTAACCTCATAGTAAGTTTTGAAATAAACACACTGCAAGAATAAAATCCTTTATATCAGATAAAACTCAGCACCCTGTTTTACACATTTATTTAAAAATAAAAAATAAAGTTATACCCATGTTTACACCTAAAATCCATTGATGCCTATGAACCCTGTAAAAAAGAAAAATAATGAACCATATCCCTCACATGTCTGACGTGAAGGTCATCCATATTGTTCACACCCCCCCCCCCCCCCCTTAATCCATCGCTGCTACATCTGTATCTGGTCTTCAAACTGAATGGTGGCAATGATGCGACCGTTCAAGCTGAAAATCAGCAGGAATTGAGCTGTTGAGAACACTACTTGTGATGAGCGATGACATCAGAGGTTACCGCCGGTCACTGAATCTGTTTTCCACAAGTGGTTCACTGTGAGCCTGGACGATGAACCGTGGTAACCTCAGTGAGCTCATTGCTAGCACTGTGAGAAAATTTAGCCAAAACCAGGACTTACCGTATATACTCGTGTAGAAGCTGAGATTTTCAGCACAATATTTTGTGCTGAAAATGCCCCCTTGACTTATACACGAGTCACGATCCAAAAAGCCGACGGGGGAGGGCGGAGCAGCTGGTGACAGTAGCCAGCGGCTGTGGCACAGTGACAGCTGCAGCCAACGGCTAACAGAAGAGATCATACTCACCCTCCATTGCTGCATCTCCGTTGTCCCAGCGTCACTCCTCTCCTGAGCTGAGCGGTCACATGGCACCTCTCATTAAGGTAATGAATATGGACGCGTCTCCACTCCCATAGACGTGGAGCGCATATTCATTACCTTAATGAGCGGTACCACATGACCGCTGAGCAGAGGAGAGGAGAACCGCCGGAACAACGGAGATGCAGGGACTAAGATGCAGGCGTGAGGAGGGGTGAGTATGCCGGGGGGGGGCACAATGTGAGCCACGCATACAATTATGGCACGGGGTAGCCACGCATAGCAGGACAGGGATGGGGTAACAGTGCATACCCAGCTTATACTCGAGTCCATAAGCTTACCAATTTTTTTGTGGCAAAAGTAGGTGCCTCAGCTTATAATCGGGTCAGCTTATACTCAAGTATATATGGTACTTTCTTTGTTTATCGATCACCCATGACCGCACCATGAGACAGGATCCACCCACCAAGGACAAGAAACCTACAGGCGAAAAAGGGCGGCACCTCTTTTTCGCATCAGTTGGTTTCCTGTCCTTGATTGGGGAAACCCGTGCAGGCTTACCTGTGAAGGTATAGAGGATGAAAGTTTCCTTCCCAGACTTGGTCTGCTGGCTCAGGCACGGATCCTTTCTCTGCCTCGGCCGGTGCAGGATGCCTGAAAGTGCCACGGTGGGTACAGGGGGGCTTCACACGTGAGCGAGTGCAAGGTGAGTGGTATCCCCTGACTGGGGATGGACGACTCTGGCGTGGCTCAGGGATGGCAGACGTCCTCAGGTGACTGCCCTGTCCTGCATACCTCCTCGTAGCGCTGTGCAGCGTGTCCGAAGCTGGAAGTGCCGTGCTCTTGAAGCCTGGAGGTGGGCAGATGACGAATGGTGATGCGCCCAGAGGACGACCGCACCAAGGAATCTCACCGGAAGATGTGCGGGGGAAGCGCTCCCTGCTGGAAGGGTGCTTATGATGGCGACAGCGCTTCCTAGCTGAGATTTGGAGCAGCAGCCACAACAACAGCAGCAGCATGGGAAGCCCCAGGAGCAAGTGGAGCGTTGTCGTCTGTGTCTGTAGAGGGTGCAGCTGTACTACAGAGAGACAGGGGTCAGCTAAAGAGAGCAGATCCAGTCAGTGAAGCTCCAGCAAGGTGGACAAATAAGCAGCCTTCAGGGATGATCTCCTGGCTGAGACGTGTCCGTCCTTAAATCTGTACCATTTGATTACGACAAGGTGGTAAGTGATGTTTGTGAAAGTTTCACTTTATAATGTGGTTCCCCATCTTTCTTGTCATTTATTTCCATGGAAAGAAGTGTGTGACTAAAACCAAACAGAAAGAATGTTCTCTGTACAAGACCTTGTTGCCCCACTCCTGTCAGAAGAGTCTGTCAATCCTGTATAGAGTAGACCGTAACTGAAGCGACCACTAGCTTCACCAACGGCTTAAGGGCCATCATAAGACCTGAGATTAAAGAGTCCTTTAGATACCTCTCCCAGAAAGAGGTACAGGAAGGGAAGAAGGATAGAAAGGATAGGGAGGCCTCTCCAACTTCTGATATTTCTTATAAATCGTACTACAGGGATAACTCGAGTGCCTCTTCATCGGCTTCCTCATCTGATAGTCAGTCAGGACACTATTGTTTTCCCCTTGAGAAAGTGGATAGGCCAGTGAAATCTGTCAGATCCACCATGGACATTATGGACAATAGACCTGAGAAGTTAGTGCAGGATATAATGTTTCAAGGCCTAGGCCAGAGGAAACAAAGGTCCTTACCTTTGAATGTCGAGATTGGGACCTTAGTGCAAAAAGATTTGAAGAAGCCAGAAATGAAGGGCTCATTACCCCCTTCTTTCAAGAGAAAATACCCCTTTGACGAGCCTTTTGTCTTTTTGGGACAAAGCCCCTAGGCTGGAAGTTGCAATAACCAAGGCATCCAAAAGAACTTCTCTGCCCTTTGATATGGGGCATTGAGCGATCCCCCTGGATAGAAAAGCAGACACCTTTCTGATGATCTGGCTGGACAGACTGGAATCCCAGTTAAAAGATCAGGGGTGGCAAGGGATGACATCTTGGCCACCATTCCGCTTAGGCATGGGGCAGCGGCCTTCTTATTGAATACCTCAGCTCAGAGGTGTATCTAGGTTTTTTGGCATCTGGGGCAAGAATTCAGTTTGGTGCCCCCCAAGAAAATAAGCGATTTGCACACTTAATTATGTACCCACGAGCTCCTCTCCCTAATGCTCTCAATGATCAGTGAAAAACTGAGAGAAGCAGGAAGAGAAGCTCGTTGTCACAGGACCATAAGTATGAAAATAGCATATGAGTGAAGTGTCCATGTGATGACTACTGGAACCTGCAGAGCTGACATTGTAGGCTTCTGAATTCTCACAACTAATGCACTGCACACTTTTAGGATTCTCCCTTGCCGGTGGACAGTCACGTCAGCACAAGCATGCAATTTGTATACTTCTGACCACATTCCGACTAGACGTGCCCGGCCTCGCTGAGTTCATTTTCATTGAGTGAGGCCACACATGTCTAATCGGCACGTGACCACATGTATATAAATCATCAGTGTAACGGAGTACCACCCCCGCCCTGATTTCATAGACTATACTTCATTAATATTTCCTACCCTGCTTCTGGTGGGGGGCATTGTGTTCATTTGTTGCTCTCTGCAGGGGGCTTCTCAGACTGGCTGGGACAGTGGGACTGGACAACTGGAGCCTCTTTTGTACTTTCAGCTCCAGGTAACAAATGTTTGAGGGTGGGTGTGAGCCCTTCCACCCATCCAAGGGGCTGATCCCTAGAGGGTGGAACAATAAGCTCATGGATATACTATCATTCTTCTGGGACCTGTGTGGTGTGAGGAGCTAGGATCTGCTGCTGCGGCCAGATCCTGGTGCCTGTCTATGAACTAGTGTTTTGTTTTCCCTGGAGTCGGATTATCGGGTGTCGCCCTGGATTTGTTATTTTGTTGCGGCCTTATTGTAAGTTGAAGAACCTGATCACTGTTTGCCAGAATATTCTCTCAGTTGCAATAAAGGTCTCTTGGATTATTCATCGGTCTGCTTTCCCTGCTTGCTCTCACACACCCCGTCACAAACTGGTGGCAAGCAGCGGGATCAGAGCAGAGGGAATGGAGATCAGAGGCCCAGCAACAAATGAAACCAGAACCTCAGGATACAGGAACTGGACTGTGATGAACCTACAGACAAAGGCCCGTGAATTAGGGGTCAGTTACAAAGGACTGTACAAGGATCAGCTGATTGAGGCTTTGGAAGGAGCTAGCCTTCAAGATGGCACTGGAGAGGGACTCCCAGAGCAATTGGAGGAAAGACGGGACCTGGAGGTAAATACTCTGAAAAGTCAGTGGGTTGTGTGGTATGAGGAGGAGATGGCCTTGCTGGGAGAAGAAGCCACCATAGAAGATAAACGGAAGGCTATTTGGAAAGCTCATGAAAGGCAGCTCTCTGAGGAAGCGGCTAGAGCTCACAGGCACACCTCCACCATAACTCCCACCATGAGGGAACCTCCAAGAGTGTCCCGCAAGGACTTTAAGCAATTTAACGAGGCTGCAGGGGACATTGAGGGTTTCTTCCATGACTTTGAACATCAATGTCAGTTAATGGAAGTCCCAGAAATGGAGCAGGTCAGACATCTGGTGGGACTTTTGGACGGTGGGGCTGCGGATGCATACCGAGCTATGGACCCTCGGTGGAATCGAGAGTATGAGGACATCAAAGAAACCATTCTGGAACATTATGCTGGGACTCCAGAGATCTGCAGGACTCAGTTCCGCTTGCTAACCTGTAGGGGGCATGGGTCTTTTAAAATGTATGCCCATAGAATCAAAAAAGCATGCCATCGCTGGCTGGAGGCGGAGGGGGCCTTAACGCCGGAGACCATCCTCCAGGCCATCCTAAAAGAACAGTTCTTTGCGAAGTGTCCCACAGAGATCAGGGAATGGGTGCGTGAGAGAAAGCCAGCTACAGTAGAACAAGCTGCCGCCTTTGCCGCCTCAGTGGAAAAAGTTACTGATAGGTGGAGAAAGAACTACCAACTCCCCTTCATCACCAGTGGCTCCTTTACCTTCAGTCCCCAATGTTCACCGCCCTATTGGACCACCCCCTCATACTGATACCCGTGTGAATGTGCCTGCAGCTGCTACCGCATCTTCTGGAATGCGACGCTGGGGAAGAATAGCAGAACGTAGATGTTATGGATGTGGACAACCTGGGCATTTGCAAGCTGCCTCTCCAGGTGGTCGGAGGAGGAATGGCCACACCCCAACTTGGCCAATCCATTATCTACAGACACCTTCAGCAGTGGAAGAGCTTGTTTCACTCCGTGATGACTTGCCAAGTGACCATGATATGTCTGCCCCACTACCTGGAGTTTATGGGGTGCGGGCCACCGCCACCTGTTCTTCTGATCTGCGGAGCAAACATCTACAGGAAGTTATGCTGGATGGCCAAAAGGTTGTTGGCTTCCGCGACTCGGGGGCATTTCTCACTATAGCTGATCCCCGGGTGGTTCAGCCAGAAGCCATTCAAAAGGGACCAGGGATTGCCATTGAATTGGCTGGGGGCACCCAGAAGAATATCCCAAAAGCCAACGTGATCTTGGACAATGGCTTTGGGGCAAAACAATTCATGATTGGTGTGATGAGTGGCCTTCCTGCAGACATTCTTCTTGGAAATTATGTGGGGGATCTTCAGTGCCACTTTGTGGGTGCAGTAACCCGGAGTCAAGCCAAGAGAGAAGCACAAATGGATATGCTCAACCCGTCATTGGAGCTAAGATCATCAGCATTGCCTTCGCAGCCGGTGAGTGACTCTTGTTGGGGATAATATAAGTGTCCCTTGGGATAAAGCTCAGTTAAGACAAGTAGAAACTGACCCTACCCTAGCCAGTTTTAGTTAGGGCTGAAGTGGGGCAGATAGGGGAATATGGGGAAAAAATTATGAAAGAAAATGGACTTCTATATCGTGTTACCAATACTACCTCTCCAGATAAACCCTGGAATTCTAGTAAGCAGCTGATTGTTCCTCAGAAATACAGGGTTTCCCTACTTCACCTTGCTCATGATATCCCTACTGCCGGCCATCAAGGGAAAACCCAAACGGAGAGACGAGTAGCTCAGGTTTTCTATTGTCCTGGGATTTTTCAAGCAGTAGCACATTTCTGCCGAACTTGCGACATATGTCAGCGTAGAGGGCGACCAGGAGATCATTCAAAGGCACCCTTGCAACCTCTCCCCATAATAGAAGAGCCCTTCCAAAGAGTAGCTGTTGATATTATTGGACCCCTGGCTAAACCCAGTAAATCTGGAAAGCAGTACATTCTCACTGTTGTGGACTATGCCACTAGATACCCAGAAGCGGTGGCCCTGTCAAGTATTTCTGTTGCCAAAGTAGCTGAGGCCCTGGTTACAATTTTCACTTAGGATCTCACTTGGGAATCCCACTCTATCGGACCAAGGCTCCCAGTTCATGTCAGCTGGTACAGTGTCTCTGGCGCACTTGTGGAGTACGAGTGATCTAAACTACACCATATCATCCTCAAACCAATGGGCTTTGTGAAAGGTTTAATGGCACCCTGAAGAATATGCTAAAGGCCTTCACTGAAATAGATTCAGACTGGGAAAAGTATCTACCCCATCTCCTATTTGCCTACCGGGAAGTTCCCCAGGAGTCCACAGGGTTTTCTCCATTTGAGCTGATCTATGGAAGGAAGGTCAAAGGACCCTTAACCCTGCTAAAAGAATATTTGGAGGAGCAAGTGGAAGATACAGGAATCCCTGTTGTCCCATATGTCCTGAAGCTTCGCAAAACTCTGGCTCAACTAGCTAGGTTTGCTCAGGATCATGTACGGATGGCTCAAACCAGACAGAAGACATGGTATGACCGCAAAGCACGCTATCGAGAGTTTGCAGAAGGACAACGGGTCTTGATGATTGTTCCCCATCCACAAAATAAACTTCAGACCACTTGGGAAGGTCCCTTCCGAGTTCTCAGAAAACTTAACACCAATTACCTCCTTGCTTTAGATGACCAGGGTCGAAGGCAAAAGACTGTCCACGTGAATATGATCAAGGAATATCATGACCGGACCCTACCTGTGATAGCCAGTTGTCAGCTAGTTTCAGAAGAGAGTCAGGACGAGGACCCGTTACCTGATATTGTTGAAGCTGCGAGAACCCCATACACTGTGGAACAGGTTCCTCTGGGGGACCACTTGAATTCCTTACAACAGAAACAAATGCTGGAAGTGCTTCACCAAAGACAGGCTGCTTTCTCATCCCGACCAGGGCAAACCACAGTAATTCAGCATAATGTGGACACCCAGGGCATCCGCCCTATACAGCAGGCTCCTTACCGGGTACCAGAATCTGTTAGAAGCAACATGAGCTGGAGGAGATGTTACAGCTGGGGGTTATTCCGGCCTCAAAGTCCTTGGGCCTCTCCTGTGGTGTTAGTACCCAAGAAAGATGGCAGTACTAGATTTTGCGTGGACTACAGGCGATTAAATGATCATACCATTAGCAATGCCTACCCAATGCCCCGCATCGATGAACTTCTAGACCGGCTAGCTGGGGCAAAATATGTCACCACCTTGGATCTCAGCAAGGGATACTGGCAAATCCCTCTAACGGAGGGAGGAACAGAAAGATCGACTTTTATAACCCCCTTTGGTCTTTGAATTTCTATACATGCCGTTCGGTATGAAGAATGCCCCTGCCACATTTCAGCGAATGGTGGACCAGATAACTGTGGGGATGCGGCGACTTTGCTTGTGCCTACTTGGACGATATTGCTATATTTAGTCACACATGGGAGGATCATTTGAGTCAAGTAGCTGTTGTTCTCGATCGGCTTTATGCAGCTGGCCTAACAATTCGACCTGATAAGTGCCAGTTGGGGATGGGTGAAGTACAATACCTGGGGCATAGGGCAGGGGGAGGGAAACTACATCCTGAACCTGCCAAAATGCAGGCTATCAGAGAATGGCCTGTACCCCAAACCAAGAAACAAGTATGGCTTTTTTGGGCACTGCTAGCTATTACAAGAAATTTGTTTCTCATTTCCGTACTGTGGACAAACCTCTTACGGACCTTACGAAGAAAGCCATGCCCAGAGTGGTGACCTGGACTCAAGCATGTGACGAGGCTTTTAACCTGCTGAAAAACGCCCTTGTCTGTGACCCTGTTCTTGCTGCCCTGGACTACAAGAGGAGGTTTATTGTGCAGACAGATGCCTCTTCTTATGGACTGGGAGCTGTTCTCAGCCAAGTGAATGCAGCAGGGGAGGAGCACCCCATTGCCTACCTTAGCAGGAAACTGCTGGACCGAGAAGTGGCCTATGCAACTGTAGAAAAGGAATGCCTGGCTGTAGTATGGGCCCTTAGAAAACTGAGGCCGTATCTGAATGGTCGAGAATTTACTGTGGTTACTGACCACAATCCCCTCACTTGGCTGAATAGGGTTTCTGGGGACAATAGACGTTTACTGCGGTGGAGCCTGGCACTTCAGCCCTACAATTTCACCATACAATACAGAAGAGGGAGCCAACACCAAAATGCTGATGGATTGTCCAGGCAGGAGAAGTCATAAGTCATGTTGGCCATGTCTAAGTGTACTTGACAAGCGACCTGTTGAGGTCACTAGTCTGTACACAATCTGAGAGGGGAAGGGGTTGTAACGGAGTACCACCCCTGCCCTGATTTCATGATTTCATAGACCATACTTCATTAATATTTCCTACCCTGCTTCTGGTGGGGGGCATTTTGTTAATTTGTTGCTCTCTGCAGGGGGCTTCTCAGACTGGCTGGGACAGTGGGACTGGACATCTGGAGCCTCTTTTGTACTTTCAGCTCCAGGTAACAAATGTTTGAGGGTGGGTGTGAGCCCTTCCACCCATCCAAGGGGCTGATCCCTAGAGGGTGGAACAATAAGCTCATGGATATACTATCATTCTTCTGGGACCTGTGTGGTGTGAGGAGCTAGGATCTGCTGCTGCGGCCAGATCCTGGTGCCTGTCTATGAACTAGTGTTTTGTTTTCCCTGGAGTCGGATTATCGGGTGTCGCCCTGGATTTGTTATTTTGTTGCGGCCTTATTGTAAATTGAAGAACCTGATCACTGTTTGCCAGAATATTCTCTCATTTGCATTAAAGGTCTCTTGGATTATTCATCGGTCTGCTTGCTCTGTCGCACACCCCGTCACAATCAGCACCAGAGAATCCTGACAGCGTGCAGTGCGCACTGGGAGAATTCAGAAGTCTGCAGTCACAAAGAATGACTGCAGACTCATTACAAACCTGGACATTCCCTTTAATGCTCCTAACATAAATAAAAACATGAGAATTAGTATTACAAATATTTACATCCAGGTACCTTATGGAGTCGTTCTTCCTTTGTTCATCTTGTCCGGACCTCATGATGAGTTTTCTCATCCACAGCCATCTCTGCAGACTTCCATCTTCTCCGCTCTTTTGCAGAATATCTCCACATGATGCCCTTAAAGATACAAGTGTCATTGTAATACAAATGAATAAAAAATTGACCCTCACTATATTGTCTGCACAAAATATGACCCCCACATTGTCCCTCTTATGGTACATGCTCTTCATACTGACCTCTCGTTTCCATACCGGACTCATCTTCACACTGTCCTCTCATACTGTCTCCCCTATAGGGCCCAGTATTTATACTGTACTCTCATCACACTCCCCCTCTTTGGTATACTGTCCCCTCCTGGCTGTGCCCTTACACTGTCCTCCCCCATGCTACGCATGCACACATCCCATCACCCTCACTCCCCGTACTCTTTCCATATACATTTTTTATATCGCCACTCATACTGTCTGCATACTGTCCCCTCCTGGCTGTGCCCTTACACTGTCCCCCCCCCCCCCCCCCCCCCATGCTGCGCACGCACACATCCCATCACCCTCATTCCTGTACTCTGTCCACATACATTTTTCACATCGCTACTCATACTGTGTCCGCATGCATTCCCCCGTTCGCTCCCCATACTGTCTCCAGCAATCCCCCCATACTGTTTCCTCATATATGCCCCCCATTTCCCCATACGGTTTCCTCTACATGCCCCCCATTCCCCGTACTGTTTCCTCATGCATGCCCCCTATTCCCCTGTAATGTTTCCACATACATTCCCCTCATTTTCCTGTACTGTTTCCTAATACATGCTCCCATTCCCCCTAACTGTTTCCTCGTACATTCCCCCCATTCTCCTGTACTGTTTCCTCGTACATTCCCCCCATTCTCCTGTACGGTTTCCTCGTACATTCCCCCCCATTCTCCTGTACGGTTTCCTTGTACATTCCCCCCATTCTCCCGTACTGTTTCCTCGTACATTCCCCCCATTCTCCTGTACTGTTTCCTGGTACATTCCCCCCATTTTCCTGTACGGTTTCCTCGTACATTCCCCCCCATTCTCCTGTACGTTTTCGTTGTACATTCCCCCCATTCTCCTGTACTGTTTCCTTGTACATTCCCCCCATTCTCCTGTACTGTTTCCTCGTACATTCCCCCCATTCTCCTGTACTGTTTCCTCGTACATTCCCCCCATTCTCCTGCACTGTTTCCTCGTATTTGCCCCCCATTCCCCTGTACTGTTTCGTCATACATGCCCCCATCTCCCCCTTTGCTATTCATTGTGTCCTCAAATTTCCCCCACACATTAAATCCCCCATCCCCACTACAATTCTCCCCACACACAATAAATAACCCCATCTCCACTCCAAATCTCCCCCACACATTAAATCCCCCATCCACTCTCCAAATCTCCCCCCACACATTAAATCTCCCATCCCCACTCCAATTCTACCCCCACACAATAAATTCCTCATCCTCAAATTCTCCCCACACAATAAATCCCCCCCCATTCCCACTGAAATTCTTCCCCACACAATAAATCTCCCTATCCCCACTCACATTAAATCTCTTTTCCCTTGCATCTCCGATGTCTTCAGCTCCACTGAAGCACTTACCACCGATCTGCGTCTCTGGCTCTGTAGTGCCGGCGAGTGATGTCAGCAGCGTAATCACATGACATGATCACGCTGCTGGCGCCGCTCTGACCCCGGCGGTCAGATCCTCAGTTGTACTTGCTTCTGTAAGATGCAAGTACAATTGATCCCTGGGAGCCGATGCGCTGCAGCTTCTCTGTGCCGACTTTCAGCTTGACAGTCGGCACAGAGAACAGTTGACTCTCCGTCCGGGGGGCAGCAGAATGCAGCCGCCGGGGGAGACACTGCGGACCGCCGCATTAGGTGGCCCGACTGCGCTCCCCTGCCAGCTGACCCGGGGCACACGCCCCGGTTGCCCTCCCTAGATACGCCTCTGCCTCAGTGGACTCTGTAACGTTGGTGGAAAAATTGTTCGCCCCCTCCAATGCAGCCTGTAGAGCTTTATGGCTGAAATACTGGCTGGGGGACATCCTGGCAAGATCAAGGCTGTGTTCCATACTTTGTGAAGGGGAGCATCTCTTTGGCACCGCCCTGGACGAGAACCTAGAGAAGAAGGGAGATGCCAAGAAGGGGTTCCCCAGTCTCTCTATACCTAATTACAAACGATTCTTCTGAAAAAGGAAGTTTGTCCGGAGGATGCCTTTCAGGGTCAGGACAAATTAGAAGATCGCAGAAGAAACGGTAGAGGCCTCATATTTGGAACCTCTTCGCAGGACGACAGAAAATCAGGTTAATGACTCCCAGCCTAGGTAGGTGGAAGGCATTATTTCTTCTTCCCTGCCTGGAATGGCATTTCAGCCAGTGTCTGGATCCTCAACCTGATTAAATCGGGATTGAGATTGAAGTTCCTGACTGTTCCGCAGGAAAGATTTGTGTTGAACACTCCTCGTTTTTTCCTGAGGGACCAATCGGCACTAGAGACTGAGGTCCTGGACTTGGTACAGAAAGCCGTCCTCCTGGAGGTCCCGGAGTCTGAAAGAGGGAGGGGGTTCTTCTCCCCTCTCTTTCAAATAACCAAGCCAGACAACTTTCAGAACTGTAGTTAATTTGAAGACTCTAAGTAAGTTCCTGTGGCTGGACGGGAACAATTAAGTGACTGTGGTAAAAAGTTGCATATATTATAATATGTATGTGTTGTATCTTTTCTTTTCTCTTCTTTCCAGGAGTAATGTTTGGGCGGAGTTGGGTCTTCAGAGGGGAGGGGGGAGGGAAGGGAGGTTTCTATTAAATCAAAAACACAAATGTACCCTGTTTGTTTGTATGGATACTGATGTCTTTATTTTGCACAATAAAATATCTGATTAATCTAAGTAAGTTCCTGAAGGTCCAGTCCTTCAAAATGGAATCCATTAACCCCTTCCTGACCTGTGACTCCACGTAGGCGTCATGAAAGTCGGTGCCAATCCGACCTGTGATGCCTATGTGGCGTCATGGCAGGATCGCGTCCCTGCAGATCGGGTGAAAGGGTTAACTGTAATTTCACCCGACCTGCAGGTACAGGGGGAGTGGTGCTTCCCCCCCCCCCCCCCCCCTCCGTGGCTACGATCGCTCTGATTGGCTGTTGAAAGTGAAACGCAACTTTCAACAGCCAATCAGAGCAATGGAAACTGGTGAAATATTACAATCCAGCCATGGCCGATGCTGCAATATCATCGGCCATGGCTGGAGACCACGATCTGCCACCGATCTCCTACCCTCCGTCCTGTCCGCTCCCCCCGTGCTCCGATCCCACTCCCCCATACTTACTGACCTCCGGTGTCCCTCCCGGTGTCTGTCCGTCTTCTGCATGGTCGCCGCCATCTTCCAAAATGGCGGGCGCATGCGCAGTGCGCCCGCCGAATCGTCCGGCAGATTCGTTCATTCATTTTGATCACTGTGATAGATCATATTGTCCGCTGCGGATTCATAGCAGTTTTCCATCACTTTTACAGTACCATGTAAACCTATGGAAAACCAAATCCGCTGTGCCCATGGTGCAGAAAGTACCGCTCGGTATTTTCCACAGCATGTCAATTCTTTGTGCGGATTCCGCTGCATTTTACGCCTGTTCCTGTATAGGAATCAGCTGGTGAAGTCCGCACAAAAAACACTGTAAATCCGCAGGTAAAACGCAGTTCAAAGAGGTGGATGTGAACAGCTTCATCCACGTTACAAGCTGTCACCTCCCTATATGGCTCACTAATGTTCCTAAGAGCCAGTTTACTCGCATAAAGCGTAATTGTACAAAAGAGGCTGATTATAGAGAAGAATCGGAGATTTTGACTCAACAGTTTCTCGAGAAGGGCTATTCACCTACCCTATTGGAGCGAACAAAAAGGGAAATGGCATTGATACCGAGGAGGGAGTTAATTTATCCGACTAAACCAGCCACTTTGGAATTGGGTAGTATCAGGGACCAGATAGGTCAATTACCATTTGTTACCCAGTTTCATATGGGGCATTCTCATTTTAGAAAAATAATTGAGAGACATTGGGCAATCTTGCGCAATGATAAACTGGTGGGGGGAACACCTGCCTACGCACCCACGGTTTATATTTAGAAAAGCCCAATCTTTGGGTCTTATGCTGGCCCCTACTACCAAGCTGGCCATAGGGAATGGATTAAAACGACCAATGACATCCTCTCAAGCTAATGTAGGTTTCACACCATGCGGTATCTGTTTCGGATGTATAAACACCAGTTTTAAGAAAGAGCGACAATTTACATTTAGGGACACATGTGGCAGCAGGGAGTTCGCCATTAAGGAGAATATCACCTGTTTTTCAACGGGGGTCATCTACCTGATCCGATGCCCCTGCAACAAACTGTATGTGGGGCGGACCAAAAGGTGCCTGATGACCCGAATTAGGGAACATCTGAAAAATATTCAAAAGGGCCACCTAGGTCATCCTTTATCGAAACATTTTGTGGATAAACATAATGGACGGATCAAAGGGGTATTCTTCATGGGTATAGCAAAGGTTTATCAAAATCCGAGAGGGGGGGATTTTATCAGGAAAATGTCGAGGGTGGAAACGCAGTGGATTTTCACCCTGGACAGCCTGGCCCCAGGGGGTTTAAACCAGGAATTAGAATTATTTGCTTTCCAATGATAACGTTCTTTTGGACCGTATCCTGTTGGGGACAACGGTGACACTACGGCGCTACTTTTAATATTAATCTAATATTCATGTAATGTTATTATTGATGTTAATACAATTTTTATAGTGGGTAGTATTCACAGTGTGAAATACTGGGGTCTACAATCGGATTTAATTTAGCGTAGTAGTGTATATTGAGTTCGTTTTTAGATTTTTAGATATTTATATATCCACAGGTCACCTATTGGGCGAGTATTATCTTTCCAGTACTCCCTTGTGGGGGCATAGGGGGATTTGACGCTAAATTGTAGGTGTTCTGACCCTGATTTTAATCAGATACTATTTCATGTTTTTAATTTTCAATTTTTATTTCTAGTTAATAAAGGTTTATGGTTTTAATTATGGCAATAATTATGGCAATATTATAGCAACTAGTGCATGCGTGGTGTCTTATAGGTATTCCACACAATACAATACACTATCAATGATCAAGACCTTTAATCCTGTTGAGGGTATATGTGTGGCATTCAATACTGACTGGGAAGTCCGGGGTTAAACAGGATGGGCGGGACGCGATTTTGGCTGTATATAATCTAGTGGGGCGAGGTATTCCGGTAACCCTGATGAAGAAGAGCTTAGTCTCTTCGAAACGCGTTGGTTTAACCTCCCTCTCCCCTTTCTTTGGAGCGCTACGGCGATCCGTACTGTTAGTGATGTCACTAGTAGGCGGGGCCTACCAGCCATCCTACTTTCACTTTCGTTTTCGCTTCATCCCTCGTGGTATCCAGGAAGCGCTGCCGGCCGGGGCGGAGGTAACCAGGAACTCCGGGCTTCACAACTAACACACCATAATAGGTAAGCACAGTAGCTTCAGTTGCACTCTTGAGTGTGTGCGGTCAGCTAGTAATAGAGGGGTAGTCCACTGCGATAGATTTCTTCAGGAATAGCAGTGGTTACGTCTGCATTCCAGTACTGCATGTGTGGTCCGTCTTAGCACCATTAATCTCCTCCTCCTTGTAGCGCGGGTTCTAGTCTATTTGTTCATTTTTATGTATATGCGGGTGGGCACTACCCGGCTTTGAAGCTCGCAGCTAAGGAGTTTTTCACCTGTTTGGGCGAGCGCCAGTGTTGATTTTATTTTCTAAATTTTAGTATCCATTTTATCCTGCTGCCCATGTGAAAATTAAAAAATTGAGGCTAAAAGAACTTTTTTGTGGGGAAAAAAAAAATGCTTTTTCATTTTTACGGATCAATTTGTGAAGCACCTGGGGGTTTTAAAGTGCTCACTATGCATCTAGATAAGTTCCTTGGAGGGTCTAGTTTCCAAAATGGGGTCACTTTTGGGGGAGATCCAATCTTTAGGCACACAGGGGCTTCCCAAACGCGACATGATGTCCGCTAAAGATTGGAGCCAATTTTTCATTCAAAAAGTCAAATGGCACTCCTTCCCTTCCGAGCCCTGTCATGCGCCCAAACAGTGGTTGCCCCCCACATATGGGGTATTGGCATACTCAGGACAAATTGGACCACAACTTTCGGGGTCCAGTTTCTCCTTTTACCCTTGGTAAAATAAAAAAATTGTTGCTAAAAGATCATTTTTGTGACTAAAAAGTTAAATGTTCATTTTTTCCTTCCATGTTGCTTCTGCTGCTGTGAAACACCTGAAGGGTTAATAAACTTCTTGAATGTGGTTTTGGGCACCTTGAGGGGTGCAATTTTTAGAATGGTGTCACTTTTGGGTATTTTCAGCCACATAGACCCCTCAAACTGACTTCAAATGTGAGAATTTTGCTGTAAAAATGAGAAATCGCTGGTCAAATTTTAACCCTTATAACTTCTTAGCAAAAAAAAAAAATTTGTTTCCAAAATTGTGGTGATGTAAAGTAGACATGTGGGAAATGTTATTTATTAACTATTTTGTGTCACATAACTCTCTGGTTTAACAGAATAAAAATTCAAAATTTGAAAATTGTGACATTTTCGCCAAATTTCTGTTTTTTTTTTTTTCTCACAAAAACGCAAAAATTATCGAGCTAAATTTACCACTAACATGAAGCCCAATATGTCATGAAAAAACATTCTCAGAATCGCTACGATCCGTTGAAGCGTTGCTGAGTTATTACCTCATAAAGGGACACTGGTCAGAATTGCAAAAAATGGCCAGGTCATTAAGGTCAAAATAGGCTGGGTCATGAAGGGGTTAAGTTAGCAATAATGTTGCTTTTTCCTGGTTGTCTCATGGCGGTCCTGGATTTGAAGGATGTGAATTATCGTGCCCATACACATGGAACATCAGAGATACCTTAGAGTTGCATTTATCATTCACGGAGTGGTTAGGCACGTTCAGTTTAGGGCCCTCCCTTTTGATCTGGCAGTTGCCCCTAGGGTCTGCACAAAATTGTTTGCTCAGATATTGGCTAATATCCGTGAAAAAGATGTCTTGATCATTACATATCTAGATTCCACCAGTGCAGTAATCGACTAGATGTGGTAATGGCTACCTTAGAGGGCTTGGGCTGGTTACTGAATTAAGAAAAAATAAAAAATATCCAGATTAGCCCCCTGAAGATTCAGGTGTTTCTGTGCTCATATTGAACATTAAAGTGCAGGAGAGTCTCTGCTCTCGCGCTGGCTCGCTCTCTGTAAAATTATAAAAAAAAAAATAAACACAAAATAAATGTTCTACCCATAAATTTGTAGTTTTATGTAGAATAAATTAAAAGAAAAAAGTCCATGTTTAGTATTGCCGCATCTGGAACGACCCGACCTGTAAAGCTGTCACACTAGTTAACCCTTTCAATGAACAATGTAAAGGGAAAAAAAAGGGGGGGGGGCAAGAAATTGTTTTTGATCGTTCCGCTGAACACAAAAAATGTAATGAAACTCAATCAAAGACAAATGTAAATAAATAAATGGTATCTCTTAAAACGACATCTTGTCTCGCGAAATACAAGCCACCATACACCTCTATCAGAGGAAAAATAGTTATAGATCTCAGAATAATAGTGATGCAAAAATAATTATTTTTTTCTATAAAAATGGTTTCTGTAAAAGCACCATAACCTAAAAAATTATGAATGTGGTATCGCTGTAATTTTATTGACACTGAGAATAAAGCTGCCTTATCAATTTTACCACATGCGGAACAGCATAAAAAAAGCAAAAAAAATATTTTATGAATTGCTGAGTTTTGTTCATTTTGACTCCCAAAAATCAGAATAGAAAGCAATCAAATGTTGTGTGCCCGAATATGGTACCAATAAAAATGTCAACTAGTCCCGTAAAAAAAAAGCCCTCAAGTCGGCAGAAATATGGAATTATAGCGCTCAAAATATATGGTGATGCAAGTTTTTAGCAATTAAACTTTTTTAGTGTGTGACAACCAAACAGAAAAAAAATAAATCTATTGCTGTAATCCCACTGACCCGAAGAATAAAGTTGTCTAATCACTTATACCACATGAAGATCAGCGTAAAAAAATAAAACCAATTGTTTACCTGCTGTTGATTTGTTCATTCTGCCTCCCAAAGATCACTGTAATGCTCAGCTCACATTTATCCTGCGCTCTATGCCGAGTGCTTCCTTGTAAATCTCTGAAATACTTGATTCAGACAGAATCCCCGGCAGATTATTCCCTACTAGATGGTGGCCCGATTCTAACGCATCGGGTATTCTTGAATGTGTATAGTTTTATTTATGAAGATTTCAGAATAATGCAATGAATACACAGGATTCGGCCGGCCGGGCGCAAGCAATCAGCGAAGCGTGGTTCAAATCCCGCGCCAATTCGCGGCTGGACTGCGTCTGTCGCTGATTGTTCACGGCCGGGCGCGACAAATCAGTGAAGCCAGGGCCAGCTCCAGGTTTTTAAGGGTGCGTACATATAATCCCTTAAAACTTAATTTTTATTTCTATTCAATATAAAACCCAGACCCAATATAAAACTAGATGTGGATACCACAATTATGGACAAAAGGTCACCAATATATAAACCTATTATGGTCCTAAATAAACCTACTACTCACGCCTGCCTTACTGTGGGGGTTGGCACCCTAAGAAACGATTTTTTAGCGCCCCCACTCAACGTCGGCTAGCCCTTTCTCCCCTGCAGTATCCCTCACACTACAGGTGGGAAAACAATATAGTAAAGAGCAGTGGTGAAAAAAAACAATCAAATAACTATCTCAATAGATAATTAGGGTCACTTAGCTTGTGTCGGTATCCTCCCGACGCGTTTCCCTGCTCTCATGGTTCATCAGGAGGAAGTGATATTCATGATGCCGAATGCTCCATAGATGTAAGGCATAAATCTTTATGCCTTACATCTATGGAGCATTCGGCATCATGAATATCACTTCCTCCTGATGAACCGTGAGAGCGGGGAAACGCGTCGGGAAGATACCGACACAAGCTAAGTGACCCTAATTATCTATTGAGAAAATCTTTTTCTGGCATGTATAATTAGGCCTTTGTTTGCTGTCTGGTCATTGTTTTGATCTAATTGATTACACAGGTCAACAAAAAAAAATTTTTTTTCTGGTGTCCAAAATATTTTAATGAATTTGGGGTATTTTTGGGGTGCTGATTCTGAATATGCTATCAGTTTTGCCAGATTGGCTCAAGTTTTTGACATTTTTGGTATCTTATTTATAGCACTTGTTGGTAAATGCGACGCACCATCTCATTAATTTCTTTGGATTAGTACTTGAACTGAGCAGTTCTCAATATAGTTTTGTGTTAATTAGTGTTCTAAAAGTTTGTTCATAGCTTGATTTTTGCACTAACTTTATGTTGTTGTCTGTTTTCCAGTGAAAAGCATGAACTCATCAAGAAGAAGTTGTCTTAACGATCCAGACTCATTCTGTTACATTTGTGGTGAATACACACTGCCAAAACATAGAAGAAACATAACAGACTTCGTAAAAAAAAGTGTATTTTGCCTATTTTGGGGTTATGCTTGGGGACCAAGACAAGTTTTGGGCACCACACATAGTGTGCAAAGCATGTATCGAATTATTACGAAAATGGAGCAAAGGACAAAGAAAAAGCTTCAAATTTGGTGTTCCAATGGTGTGGAGAGAGCCAAAAAATCATCATGATGACTGTTATTTCTGTGCAGTGCAAGTGCAAGGATTCAATAAGCATAAGAAACGAAAATGGGAGTAACATGGAATCTGCAAGAAGGCCTGTCCCTCATTGTGAAGATGTGCCTGTACCTGTGTTTACCATAAATAACAGTCATCATGATGATTTTTTGGCTCTCTCCACACCATTATTTATGGTAAACACAGGTACAGGCACATCTTCACAATGAGGGACAGGCCGCCTTGCAGATTCCATGTTACTCCCATTTTCGTTTCTTATGCTTATTGAATCCTTGCACTTGCACTGCACAGAAATAACAGTCATCATGATGATTTTTTGGCTCTCTCCACACCATTGGAACACCAAATTTGAAGCTTTTTCTTTGTCCTTTGCTCCATTTTCGTAATAATTCGATACATGCTTTGCACACTATGTGTGGTGCCCAAAACTTGTCTTGGTCCCCAAGCATAACCCTAAAATAGGCAAAATACACTTTTTTTTACGAAGTCTGTTATGTTTCTTCTATGTTTTGGCAGTGTGTATTCACCACAAATGTAACAGAATGAGTCTGGATCGTTAAGACAACTTCTTCTTGATGAGTTCATGCTTTTCACTGGAAAACAGACAACATAAAGTTAGTGCAAAAATCAAGCTATGAACAAACTTTTAGAACACTAATTAACACAAAACTATATTGAGAACTGCTCAGTTCAAGTACTAATCCAAAGAAATTAATGAGATGATGCGTCGCATTTACCAACAAGTGCTATAAATAAGATACCAAAAATGTCAAAAACTTGAGCCAATCTGGCAAAACTGATGACATATTCAGAATCAGCACCCCAAAAATACCCTAAATTCGATGAAATATCTTTGGCACCAAAAATGCTGTTGACCAGTGTTATGTATCGCTGATATTTTGGGACCATGATGGCTATCATCTGATACCTTGTTGATATACTATAGGGCATTACAAGTACATTTTATGCGGTGTGTTTGGAGCGTTGCTAAATTTTGTGGAGGTACCTATATAGGTCCAATTGATTATATATCTAGTTATTTGATTGTTTTTTTCACCACTGCTCTTTACTATATTGTTTTCCCACCTGTAGTGTGAGGGATACTGCAGGGAAGAAAGGGCTAGCCGACGTTGAGTGGGGGCGCCAAAAAATAGCTTCTTAGTGTGCCAACCCCCACAGTAAGGCAGGCGTGAGTAGTAGGTTTATTTAGGACCATAATAGGTTTATATATTGGTGACCTTATGTCCATAATTGTGGTATCCATATCTAGTTTTATATTGGGTCTGGGTTTTATATTGAATAGAAATAAAAATGAAGTTTTAAGGGATTATATGTACGCACAATATAGTTTGATTCCTATACATATTGTTTTTTGAGTATTACCAGGTTTTTAAAGGCCCCGGGTGAGCGTCTCACAGCCCACGTAGTATATAGCACAGCCCACGTAGTATATAGCACAGCCAACGTAGTATATAGCACAGCCCACGTAGTATATAGCACAGCCCATGTAGTGTTTATAGCACAGCCCACGTAGTGTATTTAGCACAGCCCACACAGTATATAACACAGCCCACGTAGTATATAACACAGCCCACGTAGAATTAAAATAAAAAAATAGTTATATAATCGCCTTCAGGCAGCCCCCGGATCCAGCCCAGGCGTTTAGCGATGCTCCTCGCGACGCTCCGTTCCCAGTAATGCCTTGCTGCAATAACCTGTCATCATGTAGCGGTCTCGCGAGACCGCTACGTCATTTGGGGTCATTGCCGCAATGCATTCTTGGGACCGGAGCGTCGTGAGGAGCGGGAAAGGCTGCCGCGGACGCTGGAAAGTGAGAATATAATGATTTTTTTTAAATTATTATTTTGAACATTATGTTTTTACTATTGATGCTGCATAGGCAGCATCAATAGTAAAAAGTTGAGTCACACTTACAGGGTTAATGGCAGCGTTAATGCACTGCGTTACACCGCGTTATGCCGCGGTGTAACGCAGTCTAACGGACTGCTAAAACTCTATGTGGGCGCTGACTGGAGCGGAGTAGGAAGGGGCCAATTCGCGGCCGGACTGTGCCTGTCGCTGATTGGTTGCGCCCAGCCGGCCGTGACCAATTAGTGACGCGGGATTTCCGTGACAGACAGACAGACGGAAGTGGACCTTAGACGATTATATATCGATATTATATATCCAATATTCAAAAAGGGGACAAAAACTGAACTCGGTAATTATAGGCCAGTAAGCTTAACCTCTACTGTGGGTAAAATCCTGAAGGGTTTTCTAAGAGATACTATACTGGAGTATCTGAAGAGGAATAATCTCATGACCCAGTTTCAGCACGGGTTTACTAGGGACTGTTCATGTCAGACTAATTTGATCAGCTTCTATGAAGAGGTAAGTTCCGGACTGGACCAAGGAACCCAGTGGATGTAGTGTATATGGACTTTTCAAAAGCTTTTGATACGGTGCCACACAAAAGGTTGATACATAAAATGACAATAATGGGAATAGGGGAAGATATGTGTAAGTGGGTTGAGAGCTGGCTCAGGGATAGGAAACAAAGGGTGGTTATTAATGGAGCACACACGGACTGGGTCGCGGTTAGCAGTGGGGTACCACAGGGGTCAGTATTGGGCCCTCTTCTTTTTAAAATATTTATTAACCCCTTAATCCCCGAGGGTGGTTTGCACGTTAATGACGGGGCCAATTTTTACAATTCTGACCACTGTCTCTTTATGAGGTTATAACTCTGGAACGCTTTAACGGATCTTGGCGATTCTGACATTGTTTTCTCGTGAGATATTCTACTTCATGTTGGTGGTAAAATTTATTCGATATAACTTGCGTTTATTTGTAAAAAAAAAACGGAAATTTGGCGAAAATTTTGAAAATGTCGCAATTTTCCAACTTTGAATTTTTATGCCCTTAAATCACAGAGATATGTCATGCAAAATACTTAATAAGTAACATTTCCCACATGTCTACTTTACATCAGCACAATTTTGGAACCAAAATTTTTTTTTGTTAGGGAGTTATAAGGGTTAAAAGTTGACCAGCAATTTCTCATTTTTACAACACCATTTTTTTTTTTTAGGGACCACATCTCATTTGAAGTCATTTTGAGGGGTCTATATGATAGAAAATACCCAAGTGTGACACCATTCTAAAAACTACACCCCTCAAACTGCTCAAAACCACATTCAAGAAGTTTATTAACCCTTCAGGTGTTTCACAGGAATTTTTGGAATGTTTAAATAAAAATGAACATTTAACTTTTTTTCACACACAATTTATTTCAGCTCCAATTTGTTTTATTTTACCAAGGGTAACAGGAGAAAATGGACCCCAAAAGTTGTTGTACAATTTGTCCTGAGTACGCTGATACCCCATATGTGGGGGTAAACCACTGTTTGGGCGCATGGCAGAGCTCGGAAGAAAAGGAGTGCCATTTGACTTTTCAATGCAAAATTGACTGGAATTGAGATGGGACGCCATGTTGCGTTTGGAGAGCCCCTGATGTGCCTAAGCATTGAAACCCCCCACAAGTGACACCATTTTGGAAAGTAGACCCCATAAGGAACTTATCTAGATGTGTGGTGAGCACTTTGACCCACCAAGTGCTTCACAGAAGTTTATAATGCAGAGCCGTCAAAATAAAAAATCATATTTTTTCACAAAAATGATCTTTTCGCCCCCAATTTTTTATTTTCCCAAGGGTAAGAGAAGAAATTAGACCACAAAAGTTGTTGTGCAATTTGTCCTGAGTACGACGATACCCCATATGTGGGGGTAAACCACTGTTTGGGCGCATAGCAGAGCTCTCAAGGGAAGGAGCGCCATTTGGAATGCAGACTTAGATGGATTGGTCTGCAGGCGTCACGTTGCATTTACAGAGCCCCTGATGTACCCAAACAGTACAAACCCCCCGCAAGTGACCCCATATTGGAAACTAGACCTCCCAATGAACTTATCTAGATGTGTTGGGAGAACTTTGAACCCCCAAGTGTTTCACTACAGTTTACAACGCAGAGCTGTGAAAATAAAAAATCCTTTTTTTTTCCCACAAAATGATTTTTAAGCCCCCAAATTTTTATTTTCCCAAGGATAACACGAGAACTTGGACCCCAAAAGTTGGTGTCCAATTTGTCCCGAGTACGCTGATACCCCATATGTTGGGGTAAACCCCTGTTTGGGCGCATGGGAGAGCTCGGAAGTGAAGGAGCACTGTTTTACTTTTTCAATGCAGAATTGGCTGGAATTGAGATTGGACGCCATGTCGCGTTTGGAGAGCCCCTGATGTGCGTGAACAGTGGAAACCCCCCAATTCTACCTGAAACCCTAATCCAAACACACCCCTAATCCCAACTGTAACCCTAACCACACCCCTAACCCTGACACACCCCTAATTCTAATCCCAACCCTAATCCCAACCGTAAATGTAATCCAAACCCTAACTTTAGCCCCCAACCCTAACCCTAATCCTAACTTTAGCCCCAGCCCTAACCCTAACCCTAGCCTTAGCCCTAATGGGAAAATGGAAATAAATAAATTTTCTCTAGTAACCCCCCACAACAGCACACCTGGAGGATGTTACCCCTTTCCTAATAGGGACAGGAAATGACAAGAGGTTAAATAACCCCTCCCTCATCCTCCCCCTCAGTGTTTTTTCCTGTCCCTACTAGGGATGAAGAGGTCATCCCAGGTGTACTGTGCCGGCAGCGGTCACCGGGGGATATAGGCATTATTGCCGGGCAGGACTTACGTCTCTTCCCCGAGTGCTGCTCCCGTCTCCTCCTGGACTCGGGACTCCTGGCCACCATTCCGCACCTTCACGGCAAGGTCTGGGGGCATTCTTCGGCTGGAGGCCTCTCTGAGCTCTCCAGCCTTTCTCCTCTTCTGGCGCGTGTGTGAGGACTTCGGTCTGAAGCCGGCGGCAGGATGTGACGTCAGACGCCCGCCGGCTTCGGTGAAGTGGAAGGTCCTTTTGCGTTCCAGGCTGGAACGCAAAGCGAATGGTGCGGATTATGTCGGCGGTACTCCCTCCCACGTGTACCCGGACTTTGGATGAGGAGGTCCTCTATCTATGAGGACAGGTGCTGTAGTCCGGTCGCCTATATTAGGCCCCGGACAGGAAGAAATCTCAGGTAAGCCCACTGTGTGGTGAAAACCATGGAGATATCTGCTTCCTCGCGCTCTGCATCAGCAGATCCCAGCACCATCCCGGCCCCAGTGAGTAGTCTGGCCCAGGGTGTCCACTCCCTGATGCGTATTATAATCTTATGATCCCCTCTCCTTCCTTTTTAGGGGGACAGGGAATCCGCATCAGGAAGCAAAAATAAAGCCCGCAAGTGTGCAGTTTGTATGAAGAAACTATCCTCTTCATACAAGAAACCGTTGTGCAAGGAGTGCACAGAAAAGATTATCAGGGAGGAACAGCCATCTCTGATGGAAGAGATTAAAGGCTTAATCCAGCATGAGATTAAAACTTCGCTGGCCACTCTTTCCCAGCCTACACCTTCTCCAAGTGCTCCTCCTGAAGCTAAGAAAAGGAGACTTAATCCGCAGGAGGAAGGGCAGGAGGACTCTCAAGGAGAGACGTCAGACGAACCCCCAGAGGAGGGTGAATTATCTCTGGACGCTGAAGCTTTCCAGCAGGACAGATACTTCTCTTCGACTGACATAGAAGAGCTCCTTACAGCTGTAAGGAAAACTATGGAAATTGAGGAAGAGAAGACTGCTCAATCAGTACAAGAAGAGATGTTCGGAGGGCTCCGTTCTAAGAAAAGACAGATGTTCCCCATCCATAAGAATATTCGTGATTTAGTTCTGGATGAGTGGGAATTCCCAGAAAAAAGGCTGACTACTCCAGCAGAGATTAAGGACAGATTTCCAGTGGATGAGGAGACATCCGCATGTTGGTCGGAAGTTCCAAAAGTGGACGTCCAGATTGCTAGGGTAGCCAAGAAAACCACGCTACCATTTGAGGATGCCTCCCAATTGAGAGATCCTCTGGAACGCAAGATGGACGGACTACTAAGAAAATCATGGGAGACGTCAACAGCTTTACTGAATATTAACTCCGTATCTACCTGTGTGGCTAGACCAATGCACCGCTGGCTGGGGCAATTAGAAGAACACTTGTCCTCAGGTACCCCCAGAGAAGATATTCTGACTTCTCTTCCGATCTTCCAAAAGGCAACAGGCTTCTTAGCGGATGCTTCCGCAGAAGCAGTAAGGGTAACGGCGAGATCATCGGCATTATCAAATTCAGTAAGACGAGCACTTTTGGCTAAAGTCCTGGTCTGGTGATATGACCTCTAAGATGAGGCTCTGTTCTATTCCCTTCAAGGGGAAGTATATGTTTGGGCCGGCCCTGGATGATCTGCTGGAGAAGGCTTCAGATAAAAAGAAAGCCTTACCAGAACCTAGGAACCCTAGGAAAAGGCCTTTCCGCACTCACCAAGAGCAGACTCCTCAATACAGGGGAAAAGGGAAGACGGGACGTTGGAGCTATCCAAAAGGGGGGAAAGATAGAAATCTTTTTCTCTCCCAGCCCCAAAGTCAGAGAAAGCAATGACGCCACCACGGTGGGGGGTCGAAACTCGAGCTTCCTTTCATACTGGCAAAAGATCTGTGTAGATCAATGGGCCTTAACGTTGGTCAAAGAGGGGATGAAGATAGAGTTTGTATCATATCCCCAAAAGAGGTTAAAGACAACAAGATTGTCGACACCAAAGCTACAATCTACATTGATAGCGGGAATACAAGATCTCTTAGCCAACAATGTGATCTCCACAGTTCCGGAAAACGAGAGGAACAAGGGTCATTATTCCAACCTATTTATGATGAAGAAACCAAATGGATCTCATCGGATAATAATCAATCTGAGACCTCTGAATCAATATGTAACCTACAGAAGATTCAGGATGGAATCCGTCAGATCGACAGTACCCTTGATAGGACAAGATTTCTTTATGGTGACTATAGATCTACAGGATGCGTATTATCACATCCCAATTCATCCAACTTATCGGAAGTTTCTAAGATTCGCGGTCGCCAGAGGGAAAGAGATAGACCACTTTCAATTCAACGTCCTCCCGTTCGGTCTATCTTCGGCCCCAAGGATCTGTACAAAGATCATGTCCGAGGTAATATCCTACATCAGAAGACAACACATATGCATAATCCCGTACCTCGACGACCTCTTGGTAGTGGCTCCCACAGTTCCAATTCTACAAGAACATCTTCAAACAGTCCAGATCCTGTCGTCTCTAGGTTGGGTGGTGAACCCCAAAAAATCAGATATGGTTCCATCAACATCAAAGATCTTCTTAGGAGTCCTGTTAGACTCTCACAACCAAACATCTTTCTTACCCGAGCAAAAACGAACCCTGCTCACATCAAAGATAAGAATGTTGCGGGACAAAAAGAAAATATCTCTGAGATGGGCCATGTCGGTTCTCGGAACCATGACGTCATGCATCCAGATGGTGGCATGGGCACAAGCCCACACCAGAATACTTCAGAGTCATATTCTGTCAAGAACTGAGGCAAGCTTCCAGGGCTGCTGAGCGCAGATGGAAAAGATCCCACTCCAACGACCACTTAATTGCATTCAAACAGTCCCTCACTACTTTCAAGACCGCACTCGCCACAGCTAAACAAACCTACTTCTCATCTCTCATATCCTCCCTGTCTCACAACCCTAAACAGTTATTCAACACCTTCAATTCTCTCCTCCGTCCCCCAGCACCTCCTCCCTCCTCACTTATCTCTGCTGAAGACTTTGCCTCATTCTTCAAGCAGAAGATTGATAACATCAGAGACAGTTTTGGTCAACAAGCCCCAGAGCCCTTCCTCCCAACTTCCCTACCCTCCACCTCCAAAACCAACTACTCCACCATTACAGAAGATCAACTCGCCACTCTACTCTCAAGATCGCATCTCACCACCTGTGCACTTGACCCGCTCCCAACCCACCTCATCCCAAACCTCACCACAATCTTCATCCCAACCCTAACCCATCTCTTCAACCTATCACTAACAAATGGTGTTTTCCCCTCAAGCTTTAAACATGCCTCCATCACACCTATCCTCAAAAAGCCCTCTCTTGACCCATCCTCTGTATCTAGCTATCGCCCTATATCACTTCTCCCCTATGCCTCAAAACTACTGGAACAACACGTCTACCTTGAACTGTCCTCCCATCTCTCTTCTTGCTCCCTCTTTGACCGCTTACAATCTGGCTTCCGGCCACACCATTCCACTGAAACTGCCCTAACTAAGGTCACCACTGACCTTTTAACTGCCAAGAGCAAGCGACACTACTCTGTTCTCCTCCTCCTCGACCTGTCGGCTGCCTTTGACACAGTGGACCATTCCCTATTATTACAGACCCTCTCATCCCTTGGCATCACAGACTTGGCCCTATCCTGGATCTCATCATACCTAACAGACCGGACATTCAGCGTCTCCCACCCACACACCACCTCCTCACCTCGCCCCCTCTCTGTCGGAGTCCCACAAGGTTCAGTCCTTGGGCCCCTGCTCTTCTCCATTTACACCTTTGGCCTGGGACAGCTCATAGAATCTCATGGCTTTCAGTATCACCTCTATGCTGATGACACACAGATCTACATCTCTGGACCAGATAACACCTCCCTACTAACCAGAATCCCTCAATGTCTGTCCACTATTTCATCCTTCTTCTCCGCTAAATTTCTGAAACTTAACATGGACAAAACAGAATTCATCATCTTTCCCCCATCTCACGTGACCCCCCCAACGAACCTATCCATTACAGTAAATGGCTGCCCACTCTCCCCAGTCCCACAAGCTCGCTGCCTCGGGGTTATCCTTGACGCTGATCTCTCCTTCAAACCACATATCCAAGCCCTTTCCACTTCCTGCCGACTTCAACTCAAAAATATTGCACGAATCCGTTCATTCCTCAACCAAGAATCTGCAAAAACCCTAGTCCATGCCCTCATCATCTCTCGTCTTGACTACTGCAACCTCCTGCTCTGTGGCCTCCCCTCAAACACTCTCGCACCCCTCCAATCTATTCTAAACTCTGCTGCCCGACTAATCCACCTGTCCCCCCGCTATTCTCCGGCCTCTCCCCTCTGTCAATCCCTTCACTGGCTCCCCATTGCCCAGAGACTCCAGTACAAAACCCTAACCATGACGTACAAAGCCATCCACAACCTGTCTCCTCCTTACATCTGTGACCTCATCTCCCGGTACTTTCCTACACGCAACCTCCGATCCTCACAAGATCTCCTTCTCTACTCCCCTCTTATCTCCTCTTCCCACAATCGTATACAAGATTTCTCTCGCGTATCACCCCTACTCTGGAACCCTCTACCACAACACATCAGACTCTCGCCCACCATCGAAACCTTCAAAAAGAATCTGAAGACCCACCTCTTCCGACAAGCCTACAACCTGCAGTAACCACCGATCAACCAACCGCTGCACGATCAGCTCTATCCTCACCTACTGTATTCTCACCCATCCCTTGTAGATTGAGCCCTCGCGGGCAGGGTCCTCACTCCTCCTGTACCAGTTATGACTTGTATTGTTCAAGATTATTGTACTTGTTTTTATTATGTATACCCCTCCTCACTTGTAAAGCGCCATGGAATAAATGGCGCTATAACAATAAATAATAATAATAATAATAATCTGGGACGGTTCCCCAGATTCTCTAGACAAAAACATCCAAATACCACCGCACGTAAAGTCCTCGCTGACATGGTGGTTACAGAAGGAGAACTTAGTCAGAGGAGTTCCCTGGTTTCAGGACCCAGTAGTGACTATAACAGTAGATGCCAGCGGCAGAGGTTAGGGAGCTACGGTAGATCAACATATGTTCCAGGGAGACTGGCCAATCGAAATAAGCCAACAATCCTCGAACTTGAGAGAGCTAAAGGCAGTAGAGGAGGTCCTCAAAGCAGCGGTAGCTCTTGTTCAGAATTCCCACATAAAGATATACTCGGACAACATAACAACAGTTGCCCACCTTCGCCATCAGGAAAGCACAAGACACGAGGATCTAAAAGCAATATCAGCCAGAATATTTTCGTGGGCCGAAGAACATGTGCTCTCTCTATCTGCCCTACATATAAGAGAATTAAATGTACAGGCCGACTTTCTGAGCAGAACAAAGATCCATCCAGGGGAATGGAGCCTAAACCCGGAGGTCTTTCAGATACTGGCCAGAAGATGGGGACAGCCAGAAGTAGACCTATTCGCAAACGGTCAAAACACAAAAGTGAACCAATTTGTTTCACTAGATCCAACCAATCCGGGGCTAGGTGTGGACGCATTGGTCCAGCCATGGACATTTACACTGGCGTATGCATTCCCTCCATTACCAATTCTACCGAAGGTCCTACAGAAAAAAAGAGCAGAGAAGGTCAAAGTAATCTTGGTGGCTCCATTTTGGCCCAAAAGAATCTGGTTTGGGACTCTCATCAGCCTAAAAATAGATGGACCAATAGCACTCCCTCTGGTCAGAGACCTTCTTTACCAAGGGCCAATGCTCCACCCAAATCCCGAGAGATTACACCTGAATGCCTGGCTTCTGAATGCTCAATTCTAAAGGCCAAGGGCCTATCAAGGAACGTCATTAAAACGTTACAAAAAAGCCGAAAGGCAGTAACTAATTCAGTCTACCAAAAGATTTGGAAGACCTTCATCACATGGAGTGCTCCTGAACGGCCTAACCCAGACAGGCCAAACCTATCCAGGATCCTGGATTTTTTACAGGATGGGCTGGAAAAAGGTCTTAGACCCAGCACCCTCAAGGTACAGGTGGCAGCCCTGAGCTCGTATTTTGACCAGTCCTTAGCCGACCATAGGCGGATAAGAAGATTTATGACGGCGGCATCCCGCATATCTCCAAGACCCATGAATATAGTCCCATCCTGGGACCTCAATATAGTCCTAAAAGGACTTACACTTCCACCCTTTGAGCCCTTGTCTTCAATAAGTATGGATAGACTCGCCTGGAAGACCACCTTTCTAGTAGCTATAACTACAGCCAGAAGAGTTGGTGAGCTTCAAGCCCTGTCAATCAATGAGCCCTACATGAAGGTTTTACAGGACAGGCTTATCCTGCGATTGGATCCATCCTTTCTCCCAAAAGTCGTCTCTGATTTTCACAAGTCGCAGGAGATAATTCTCCCCTCCTTTTATCAGGAACCAAAAAATGAGGAAGAGGAACAGTTTCATATTTTGGATGTTCGGAGAATGGTACTTTATTATCTTCAAGCTTCAGAGAAGATTAGAAAGGATCAGAATCTGTTTATTCACCTTCTTGGCCAGAATAAGGGAAAGAAGACTTCCAAATCTACAATTGCCAATTGGATCAAGAGAGCAATCTTGGAGGCTTATCAGATCCAAGGCCTTCCACCGCCAGAAAAATTCACAGCTCATTCTACCAGAGCAACAGCTGTCTCCTGGGCCGAGAAAGCCAGTGCTTCCATTGAGCAAATTTGCAGAGCTGCTACATGGTCCTCGGTCCATACATTTTCCAAACATTACAGGCTAGACCTGATGTCAAAGGAAGACTTGGCCTTCGGAGAAAAAGTCCTTAGAGCTATAGTCCCTCCCTAAGAGATTACTCTTGGGTACTGCTCCAGGTGTGCTGTCGTGGGGGGTTACTAGAGAAAATAGAATTATTCTTACCGTTAATTCGGTTTCTAGTAACCCACCACGACAGCAGGAGTAATCCCTCCCTTTGCTTAAAGATATGTTCTGAAAAGAATAAATTTAATTTGAAGCATTACTTCTCCTGTGGTCCTTTATAATAACACTGAGGGGGGAGGATGAGGGAGGGGTTATTTAACCTCTTGTCATTTCCTGTCCCTATTAGGAAAGGGGTAACATCCTCCAGGTGTGCTGTCGTGGTGGGTTACTAGAAACCGAATTAACGGTAAGAATAATTCTATTTTTTTAATTTTATTATTTTTCCCTAACTAAGGGGGTGATGAAGGGGGGTTTGATTTACTTTTATAGCGTTTTTTATATCGGATTTTTATGATTGGCAGCTGTCACACACTAAGACGCTTTTTATAGCAAAAAAGTTTTTGCGTCTCCACATTTTGAGACCTATAATTTTTCCATATTTTGGTCCAGAGTCATGTGAGGTCTTGTTTTTTGCGGGACGAGTTGACGTTTTTATTGGTAACATTTTCGGACACGTGACAGTTTTTGATCACTTTTTATTCCGATTTTTGTGAGGCAGAATGACCAAAAACTAGCTATTCATGAATTTCTTTTGGGGGATGCGTTTATACCGTTCCACGTCTGGTAAAATTGATAAAGCAGTTTTATTCGTCGGGTCAGTACGATTACAGCGATCTCATTTATATCATTTTTTTTATTTTTTTGGCGCTTTTATACGATAAAAGCTATTTTATAGAAAAAATAATTATTTTGGCATCGCTTTATTCTGAGGACTATAACTTTTTTATTTTTTTGGTTATGATGCTATACGGCGGCTCGTTTTTTGCGGGACAAGGGACAAGACGTTTTCAGCGGTACCATGGTTATTTATTTCCGTCTTTTTGATCGCGTGTTATTCCACTTTTTGTTCGGCGGTATGATAATAAAGCGTTGTTTTTTGGCTCGTGTTTTGTTTTTTTTTCTTACGGTGTTCACTGAAGGGGTTAACTAGTGGGACAGTTTTATAGGTTGGGTCGTTACGGACGCGGCGATACTAAATATGTGTACTTTCATTATATTTTTTTGTTTTTTTTTTTTAAGATAAAGAAATGTTTTTATGGGAATAATATTTTTTTTTTTCCTCTTTATTTAGGATTTTTTTTTTTTTTTTTTTTTTTTACACATGTGGAAATTTTTTTTTTTTTTACTTTGTCCCAGGGGAGACATCACAGATCGCCGATCTGACAGTTTGCATAGCACTCTGTCAGATCGGCGATCTGACATACAGCCGCGCAGGCTTACCAGCGCCTGCACGGCACCCGGAAGTACTCCCTGCAGGACCCGGATGCAGCCCCGCGGCCATTTTGGATCCGGGGACTGCAGGGAGGAGACGCTCGGTACAAGGTGAGTACATCGCCTTGTACCGATCGTCTCAGGGAAGCACGCAGGGAGCCCCCTCCCTGCGCGATGCTTCCCTGTACCGCCGGTACATTGCGATCATGTTTGATCGCAGTGTGCCGGGGGCGGTCCGTGACCGCTCCTGGCACATAGTGCCGGATGTCAGCTGCGATAAGCAGCTGACACCCGGCCGCGGTCGGCCGCGCTCCCCCCATGAGCGCGGCCGATCGCTATGACGTACTATCCCGTCGGTGGGAATTAAGGCCCACCCCACTTCGACAGGATAGTACGTCATATGGGATTAAGGGGTTAATGACCTTGTAGGGGCCATTCAGAGTAGAATTTCAATATTTGCAGATGACACTAAACTCTGCAGGGTAATCAATACAGAGGAGGACAATTTTATATCACAGGATGATTTATGTAAACTAGAAGCTTGGGCTGATAAATGGCAAATGAGCTTTAATGGAGATAAATGTAAGGTCATGCACTTGGGTAGAAGTAATACGATGTATAACTATGTGCTTAATTCTAAAGCTCTGGGCAAAACCGTCAATGAAAAAGACCTGGGTGTATGGGTGGATGACAAACTCATATTCAGTGGCCAGTGTCAGGCAGCTGCTACAAAGGCAAATAAAATAATGGGATGCATTAAAAGAGGCATAGATGCTCATGAGGAGAACATAATTTTACCTCTATACAAGTCACTAGTTCGACCACACTTGGAATACTGTGCACAGTTCTGGTCTCCGGTGTATAAGAAAGACATAGCTGAACTAGAGCGGGTGCAGAGAAGAGCAACCAAGGTTATTAGAGGATTGGGGGGTCTGCAATACCAAGATAGGTTATTACACTTGGGGCTATTTAGTTTGGAAAAACGAAGACTAAGGGGTGATCTCATTTTAATGTATAAATATATGAGGGGACAGTATAAAGACCTTTCTGATGATCTTTTTAATCATAGACCTGAGACAGGGAAAAGGGGGCATCCTCTACGTCTGGAGGAAAAAAGGTTTAAGCATAATAACAGACGCGGATTCTTTACTGAAAGAGCAGTGAGACTATGGAACTCTCTGCCGTATGATGTTGTAATGAGTGATTCATTACTTAAATTTAAGAGGGGACTGTATACCTTTCTGGAAAAGTATAATGTTACAGGGTATATACACTAGATTCCTTGATAGGGCGTTGATCCAGGGAACTAGTCTGATTGCCATATGTGGAGTCGGGAAGGAATTATTTTCCCCAATGTGGAGCCAACTCTTTGCCACATGGTTTTTTTTTGCCTTCCTCTGGATCAACATGTTAGGGCATGTTAGGTTAGGCTATGGGTTGAACTAGATGGACTTAGTATTCCTTCAACCTTAATAACTATGTAACTATATGTGTGTGTATATGTGCATATATATATATATATATATATATATATATATATTAGATGGTTATATTAGATGGTGGCCCGATTGTAACGCATCGGGTATTCTAGAATATGTACGTAGTTTATTTATGAAGATTTTAGAATAATACAATGAATACACAGAATTCGGCCGGCCGGGTGTGACCAATTAGCGAAGCGTGGTTCAAATCCCGCGGCAATTCGTGGCCGGAGTGCGCCTTTCGCTGATTGTTCGCGGCCGGCCACATAGTATATAGCATAGCCACGTAGTATATAGCAGTCCACATAGCATATAACACAGCCACGTAGTATATAACAGCCCATGCAGTATATAACAGCCCATGTAGTGTATAACACAGCCCACGTAGTGAATAACACAGCCACGTTGTATATTGCACAGCCACGTAGTATGTAGCACAGCCCACGTAGTATATTGCACAGCCACGTAGTATATTGCACAGTCCACATAGTATGTAGCACAGCCACGTAGTATACAGCACAGCCAAGTAGTATACTGCACAGCCCAAGCAGTATTATTCCCCGGCCACGTAGTATACAACACGGCCACGTAGTATACAACACGGCCACGTAGTATACAACACGGCCACGTAGTATACAACACGGCCACGTAGTATACAACACGGCCACGTAGTATACAACACGGCCACGTAGTATACAACACGGCCACGTAGTATACAACACGGCCACGTATATAGAACAGCACACGCAGTATATCGCAATGTGGGTGCCATATCTGTTAAAAAAAAAGAATTAATATAAAAAAGTTATATACTCACCCTCCGACGGCCCCTGGATCCAGCCCAGGCCTTTCGCGCTCCTTGCGCGCCGCTTCGGTCCCAAGCGGCAATAACACATGATGATGTAGCTGTCTCGTGAGACCCCTACGTCATCTCCGGTCATTGCCGCAATGCATTTTGGGGACCGGATCGGCACTCGAGGAGCGGGAAAGGCCAGGGCTGGATCCGGGGGCCGTCGGAGGGTGAGTATATAATGATTTTTTTTAATTATTATTATTTTTAACATGTTTTTACTATTGATGCTGCATATTCAGCATCAATAGTAAAAAGTTGGTCACACAAAGGGTTAATGGCAGCGTTAACGGACTTCCTTATGCCGCGGTGTAAGGCAGTCCTTTTAACGCTATGTGGGCGCTGACTGGGGGGGGGGGGGGGGAGTATGGAGGGGGGCACTGACTGCAGGGAAGTAGGGAGGGGCCAATTCATGGCCGGACTGTGCCTGCCGGCCGAGACCAATCAGCGACGCGGGATTTCCATGACAGACAGACAGACGGAAGTGGACCTTAGACGATTACATAGATAATGAGGCAGTGTGGATACTGTCTGGCTTATGATCCGGCGGTGTCAGTATTTTTAGGCGTGCATAAAAGCGCGGTCGACCGTTTTGTGCACTTCTGAAAAGATCAGTGCTGAAATGAGGCCAGACGAAGTCCAGAGTAACTGTTGCCTCATTATAGTGAATGCCTCCCTTGTAAATGGCCTTACTCTGAGATTTAGATGGAAACACCAATGTAAGTGCTCAGCTTAGAGCGCCGAATAAATGTTAAGTAAAATGTTCCCAACAAAAGCTTCAAATCCACAAAAAAAAGCAGGTCCCCACTCAGGTCCGTCATCTGTTAACGGAAATACAGGGGGTGTCCACATTATTGATATTACAAAGCCTCTGGAAAAGTGAAATGGCTCCCACCAAAAATAAATCCAGTGAAATCTGTGCTCCCAAATCAAAATGCCACTTTCCTACTAAGCCCCATAGTATGTTTAAACTGTAGTGCGCTTCCACATGTTTGGTATTACTATAGCAAGGACAACCCATTTAATTTGAGGTCCATGTCTCCATAAGCATAAGCTGGGCACTACAATGTACTAGCCACTGCAACGTACTGGTCACTACAATGGCATATTTGCCTTTTCAATTGGCAACATCCATTGTGGGTAAAATCATCACTACACCTGTAGATGAATTCCCAGAGGGGTGTAATTTCCAAATTGGAGTCAATGAAGGAATTCTGCTATTTTGGCACTTAAGGGCTCTGTATATTAAGTTCGCAAACTTTTCTAAGAAAATATGTTCTCCAAAAGTCAAATAGCACTCTGTTCCTCCTGAGTCTTGCTATGTAGCCAAACAGTATTGTACAGCTACATATGGGTTATTGCCCCGTTCACAAAAAATTGTGTAACATTATGTGGTCCTTTCATACCCATTTCCCATTATGAAAATGTAAAATCTTAGGCTAAAACATGATAGTGGAAAAGTTTAATTTTTTACTTCACTTAATGGTATAAAAGTTTGTGAAACAAGTGGTGTCAAAATACTTGGTGCACCGCTAGAGGATTTCATTGAGATGTATTTTTGTAAAATGGGGCCACTTATGAGCAGTACTGCTGTCCTGACTACTCGGGGACTCTGGCAAAGTAATATGGCACCTTGAAACTATTCCAGGAGAATCTTCACTCCAATATGGTGCTCCTTCATTTCTGAGCTTTCCACTGTGCCTAAAAAGTTAGTTTTTAATCACATATGGGATATCGACTTACTCAGAAGACAATGTGTAACAATTGTTCTTGTCCATTTTCTCTGGTTATCCCTTTTGAAAATTAAAAACTTAACATTTTAGTGGAAAAAATGTAACTTTTCTCTGGTCGCCCTCTAACGACAGCACGTAATAGGGACAGGAAACAAAAAGAGATCAAATAGCGCCCTTCACTTCATCTCGTCAGTGGGTTTTTTCCTGTCCCCGTGGGGCATGAGGAGGTCTTCGTGCGGTGCTCTGTGGCCAGTTAGACACTGCTCTTCACCTACATGCAGGCCGGTCAGCTGAGGACGATCACTCTATCTTTCTATTCCAATAGCTGCTCCTGTCTTCCCCGGGACACAGGACATCCCCCGCTCTTCCTGCGCCTTCGGGTAAAGCAGAGCGGGTTTGAGCTGGGGGACTCCGTGAGCTCTCCGGCTCTCCTCCTCTTGCTATACTCTGGCGTGCAGAAACCGGAAGTGACCTCAGATGCCGTCGCAGGTTTTTCGGTGTCATTTTTGGTTGCTGTTTTTTCAGTGCACACATGGAGGAAAAGAAGGAAATCCTTGAGGAGCGAGCACCTGCAGGACCTTTCTTGCTGAGGCCAGAGAGGGTTAGAATCATCCAATAGGTTGCTGTGCTGGAGTCCCTGCACCTATATCAAAGAAGCCAATACTGAAGATGCCACAAGGTAGGACCTTTCTATGATGGAGGGTGGACATTCTTCAGCTCTGCATCTGCAGAATCCAGCGCTAACCCGAACACAATAAGTATCTGGCTTTTGTAGGTCTCTTTATCTTTGGAACAGAATATTCTTAAAGGAATTTATACTTATCGGCCTTTCTTCTCCTCTTTTAGATAGACAAGGATCCTGTACCAAAAAGCAAAGACAAGATGTCCTGTAAATGTGCTATGTGTTTAACAATTTTATCTGTGCAGCCCTGACACAGGCATTTTTGTATGGGAAGATGGCATTTTTTTTATTTTTTTTAAAGATGAGCAGCCCTCCTTAATAGAAGAACTAAGAGGGATGGTCTGCCAAGAGGTCCAAACATCCCTAGCTTCATTTTCCCAGTCCTTTTCGGTTACATGTTCGGGAACCAAAAAGAGGAAAATATGTATGGAGGAACCTTCTGATTCAGACTCAGAAAGGTCAGAGATCCTTTGCTAGCGAGTAGTGGGAAGAAGGCGAGTCAACCTTCGGCACTGATCAGACTCAGGGAAGTAAAAATACTATAGCAGAAAGTTGAAAAGCAGAAAAAAAGGCACCAAACTGTTGCCTGCAGTCTGAATCAGTTTTTAATATAAAGCATACTACTTGATAATGGGCTAGGTGGTGCATGAAAAATTTGTTGAAGACCAAGTATGTTCAATATTGAAAAAAGAATCAACACTCACCATTGCTTCTTAAAAAAGGTTAATGTCTTTTATTCCATGTGGCGGGACAATCCTTTAACATGCAGGGGGAGCGGGGAAGTGAAAGAGGACAACAGCTGTTTCGCGCTTTTGCGGCTCCAAACCGTTTGGACCCGCAGAAGTGCTGGAATAGGCGCAAAACGGCTGCTGTATTCTTTCACTTCCCAGCTCCGCCTGCATGTTAAAGGCTTGTCCCACCACATGGAATAAAGGACATTTACCTTTTTTAAGAAGCAATGATGACTGCTGTTTCTGTTCTTAATATTGAAGTAAAAATACTACTTCTCATCAGTGGACATGGAGGAACTTCTCACGGTGTGAACCACCATGAATGTGGAGGAGGAAGAAACTACCCAAAATACGGTTCAGGTCTCGATATGCAAATGAAAATGGTAATCCCGGCACATGAGAACATTCAATATCTGATATTTCAGTGGGAGCTTCCAGTGAAGTGCTTAGGAATACCAGCAGAACTGAAAGGGAACCTGTCACCCCGTTTTTTCAATATGAGGTAAAAATAGTGTTCAATAGGGCCTGAGCTGTGCTGTACAATAGTGCCTTTATTATCCCCTGATTCCCCACCTTTGCTGCCAAAATACCTTAGTAAAGTCGCTGTTTTCGGCTGTCAGTCACGCAGGTCTGGTCAAATGGGCGTGGTGAAATCGCTGTTTCTCCCCCACCTCTTTCTTTTCTTCCCGGCGTTGGCGTAGTGGTTCTCGCATGCGCAACAGCCAAATGCACTGCGCAGCGGCAGAAAAAGAGCGCGATCTGCGCTATTCAACGGTTTATTGGTGGCGGCGGCCATCTTTCTGAGGCCGCACGTGCGCAGATGGAGTGCTCTGCTTCCCGGGACTTCAGGAAAATGGCCGCGGGATGCCGCGCTTGCGCAGATGGAGATCGCGGTGGCCATTTTGCTGAAGCCGAGTTCGCATCTGGGCTTCAGGAAAATGGCCACCACGATCTCCATCTGCACGCGCGCGGCATCCCTCGGCCATTTTCCTGAAGCCCCGGGAAGCAGAGCACTCCATCTGCGCATGCGCGGCCTCAGGAAGATGGCCGCCGCCACGATAAACCGTTGAATAGCGCAGATCGCGCTCTTTTTCTGCCGCTACGCAGTGCATTCGGCTGTTGCGCATGCGCGAACCACAACGCCGGGAAGAAAAGCAAGAGGTGGGGGAGAAACAGCGATTTCACCACACCCATTTGACCAGACCTGCGTGATTGACAGCCGGAAACGGCGACTTTACTAAGGTATTTTGGCAGCAAAGGTGGGGAATCGGGATAATAAAGGCACTATTGTACAGCACAGCTCAGGCCCTATTGAACACTATTTTTACCTCATTGAAAAAACGGGGTGACAGGTTCCCTTGAAGGAGAGGTTCCCGCTAGAAGAAAAAATATCTGGTCGGAAATATCGAAAGTAGATATTCAAGTAGCGAAAATGGAAAAAGAAAACAATGTTGCCCTTTCAAGATTCCTCACAACTAAGAGACCCAATGGATTGTAATATGGACAGCCTGCTAAAAAGATCCTGGGAAGCTTTTGTGGCACTATTGAATGCAAATGTTGTATCCACCTGTATAGCAAGATCGATGTTCCTGTGGCTATACCAGCGAGAACAACGCCTCAGCATGGGAACCTCAAGAGAAGAGCTATTGGGGTCCATACCTCTTCTGCAAAAATCCCCAGCATTCTTAGCTGACGCTTTCACGGAATCAGTGAGAACAGCGGCCAAATCCTCAGTCTGCTCAGATTCAACCAGACGTGCACTGTGGCTAAACTATGAAGACTAGACCACCCCAAAAATTAAGCTCTACTCTATTCCCTTCAAAGGGGAATACATGTTTGAACTAGCACTAGCTGAGTTACTAGAAAAAGCAACAGATTAAAAGAAAACGCTACCAGAACCCAAGGGGGGGCAGCAAAAAAACTGTCCCTTCATCCCCTACAGAATCAACCCCCTGCATATAGGGGAAAACTGGATGCTGGAGCTAACTCAAGGGGGGTAGAGGCAGGGAACATCATTCTCTTCCAGGATCAACGTCAGAAAGACAATGACGCCTGAATGGTAAGGGGGCAGATTTCCGGATTCCTCTCCCAGTGGCAGCTGCTTACCCCAAATCAATGGGTTCTATAGTCTGTCCAAAACGGGTTAGAAAAACGGTAAAGGTTGCACCATTATTTACCAAGAATGATTACTCTAGAACATTGAAAATGCATTACTGCCATAGAAAATAGGAAAAAAGCGCTATATTTCTTGTGTACATTATATAGTGCTTTTTTCCTATTTTCTATGGCAGTAATGCACTTTCAATGTTCTAGAGTAGTCATTCTTGGTTAAAAATGGTGCAACCTTTACCGTTTTTCAATTTATGTTTTTTTGGTTGGCGCCTGTTCACACTAGCTTGGATGTGCTGGTCTTGTTCTCTATTTGTACAAAACGGGATAGAGATGGAATTTTCCTCCAAACCTCAACAGATTTTGAGAATAACTTCCCTGTCCTCTCAGGAATCATGGAGCACCTTGACGTCAGGACTACAAAAACCTGCTCAATCCAATAGGTAAACCAGCTCAGGCATTCTGTTAAAAACTTTCAAATTTTATTAGAAAAAAATCTTTAAAATAATCCATTCAGCATAGAAGTCACAAGCCCCCAAAGTGGGAAGAGGTCTATGGGCAGATGCGTTTCGAACGGTTCTTAATCCTTGCAAAGTTTACCTACCGGATTGATTTTCCGGCTGCACTGCAGTTTCCATGCTTGGAGTCCTGGATACTTGGATGGGTGAGTTGATTTTTTTGCTTTTTCTTATACAAAAACATACTAGCCGCAGGGTACTTCCATGTGATCCTTGTAAAAAAAAACCCACAAAAACAAAAGGGACTCGCAGGTTAATAAACCTGAAACCCCTGAATGTGTATATATGTATATACTGTATGTACAGAAGATTCAAGATGCAATCGTTAAAAACCACTAATCCATTAATAGGTCAAGACTTTGTGATGGCAACCATAGATCTTCGGGATGCTTATTACCATATTCACATTCATCCAGCACATTGGAAATACCTGAGATTTGCAATTACCCAAGGACTTCAGGTAGTTCACTATCAGTTCAACTTCCTTCCGTTTGGGGTTTCATTAGCACCCTGCGTATTCACCAGAATCATGGGGGAAGAGGTAGAGTCCATCAGGAAACAAAATGTGTTATTCCTTACCTCGACAACTTTTGGATGATAGGCCTGTCAGAACCAATACTTGAAGATGACATTTGAGAAATTGTTCACGCATCCCTAGAGTGGCTGAAGAACTATCAGAAATCCGACCTGGTCTATTCCACCAGGAAGATCTTCATAAGGATTCTGTTGGATTCACAGAACCAGGTGTCTCGGCTACTGAAAGAGAAACAAATCCAGATATGGTCCAAAACAGCTTTGCGCTATCCGAGGAAAATATCTGAGATTCACAATGTTGGTCTTGGGTTCCATGACTTCATGCATCACTTTGATTCCTCTCTTGTCAAGAACGTTGCAGAAAATCTGGAGAGATAAAACAAAAACTGTTCTAGTGGCACCTCACTGGCCGAATAGAAGCTGCTTCGAGGCCCTAAGCAGTCTAAAAATAGATGGTCCCCTGGTTCTTCCACCAACCAACCTTCTCTGCCAAGGGCAGATTTAGCATCCAGATCCTCAAGCCTTCAGCTTGCAGCCTGGCTTCTGAGTTAGTCATCCTAAAGGCTATGGGTCTCTGGGATAAAGTGGTAAATACGCTTCAGAAAAGCATGAAACCAGTAACCAATTCCATTCTTAAAATATGGAAAACTTCCATATCATGGTGTGGCTCTACCCCTACGAATCCTTTACATCCGAACATGCCCCAAATCCTTGATTTTTTTTTTTTTTTTTTTTTTTTTTAATATACAGTACAGACCAAAAGTTTGGACACAGCTTCTCATTTAAAGATTTTTTTTGTATTTTCATGCCTATGAAAATTGTACATTCACACTGAAGGCATCAAAACTATGAATTAACACGTGGACGTATATACTTAACAAAAAAGTGTGAAACTGAAATTGTCTTATATTCTAGGTTCTTCAAAGTATTTATTATTATTATTATTATTTATTTATATAGCACCATTAGTTCCATGGTGCTGTACATGAGAAAGGGGTTACATACAGAGTTACAGATATAGTTTACAGTAAACACGTTTGACAGTGACAGACTGGTACAGAGGGGAGAGGACCCTGTCCTTGCGGATTACATTCTATGGGATAGTGGGGAAGAGACAGAAGGTAAGGGGTGAGGCGATGGCGATGCGGTGGCTCTGGTGATGGAGAGGCGGCGGCTCTGGCGATGGTGAGGCGGCAGAATGGTTATTGCAGGCTGTAGGCTTTCTTGAGGAGATGGGTTTTCAGGTTCCGTCTGAAGGATCCGAGGGTGGTGGATAGTCGGACGTGTTGAGGCATGGAATTCCAGAGGATGGGGGATATTTGGGAGAAGTCTTGGAGGCGGTTGTGTGAGGTACGAATAAGTGTGAAGGAGAGTAGGAGGTCTTGGGAGGATAGGAGATTACGTGAGGGAAGATATTGTGAGATTAGTTCAGAGATATAGGGAGGGGACAGGTTGTGGATGGCTTTGTATTAGTAGTTTGAACTGGATTCGATGGGGAATTGGGAGCCAGTGGAGAAATTTGCAGAGGGGAGAAGCAGGGGAGTAGCGAGGAGAGAGGTGGATTAGCCGGGCAGCAGAGTTGAGGACAGACTAGAGTGGTGCAAGAGAGTTAGCGGGGAGGCCACAGAGGTGGGTGTTGCAGTAGTCAAGGCGGGAGATGATGAGGGCATGCACAAGAGTTTTGGTAGATTGTGGGCTGAGGAAGGGACGGATTCTGGCAATATTTTTGAGTTGGAGGCGACAGGAGGTGGCAAGAGTTTGGACGTGCGGTTTGAAGGACAGGGCAGAGTCGAGAGTTACCCCGAGGCAGCGGATTTCAGGTGTGGGAGAGCGCGTGATGCCGTTTACCATAATAGGTAGGTCAGGTAGGGGGGATACGTGGGATGGGGGGAAAGATGATGAGTTTGGTTTTGTCTACATTGAGTTTTAGGAAGCAAGAGGTGAAGAAGGAGGATATGGCTGACAGACACTTCGGGATTCTGGACAGCAGAGGTGACATCTGGGCCAGAGAGGTAGATCTGAGTGTCGTCCGCATACAGGTGGTACTGGAAGCCATGGTACTTTGAGTTGTCCTAGGCCAAGGGTATAGATGGAAAAAAGTAGGGGCCACCTTTTGCTTTGATGACTGCTTTGCACACACTTGGCCTTCTCTTGATGAGCTTCAAGAGGTAGTCACCGGGAATGGTCTTCCAACAATCTTGAAGGAGTTCCCAGAGATGCTTTGCACTTGTTGGCCCTTTTGCCTTCACTCTGCGGTCCAGCTCACCCCAAACCATCTCGATTGCATTCAGGTCTGGTGACTGGAGGCCAGGTCCTCTGGCGTAGCACCCCATCACTCTCCTTCTTGGTCAAATAGCCCTTACACAGCATGGAGGTGTGTTAGGGATCATTGTCCTGTTGAAAAATAAATGATGGTCCAACTAAACGCAAATCGGATGGAATAGCATGCCACTACAAGATGCTGTGGTAGCCATTCTGGTTCAGTATGCCTTCAATTTTGAATAAATCCCCAACAGTCTCACCAGCAAAGCACCCCCACACCATCATACCTCCTCCTCCATGCTTCACGGTGGGAACCAGGCATGTAGAGTCCATCCGTTCACCTTTTCTGCGTCGTACAAAGACACGGTGGTTGGAACCAAAGATCTCAAATTTGGTCTCATCAGACCAAAGGACAGATTTCCACTGGTCTAATGGCCATTCCTTTTGTTCTTTAGCCCAAACAAGTCTCTTCTGCTTGTTGCCTGTCTTTAGCAGTGGTTTCCTAGCAGCTATTTTACCATGAAGGCTGGCTGCACAAAGTCTCCTCTTAACAGTTGTTGTAGAGATGTGTCTGCTGCTAGAACTCTGTGTGGCATTGACCTGGTCTCTAATCTGAGCTGCTGTTAACCTGCGATTTCTGAGGCTGGTGACTCGGATAAACTTATCCTCAGAAGCAGAGGTGACTCTTGGTCTTCCTTTCCTGGGGCGGTCCTCATGTGAGCCAGTTTCTTTGTAGAGCTTGATGGTTTTTGCCACTGCACTTGGGGACACTTTCAAAGTTTTCCCAATTTTTTGGATTGACTGACCTTCATTTCTTAAAGTAATGATGGCCACTCATTTTTCTTTACTTAGCTGCTTTTTTCTTGCCATAATACAAATTCTAAGTCTATTCAGTGTAACAACTCTGCTGGCATCACGGCATGGCCTCGCATTTCTCACACTATCTTACCCACTGCTCCAGGTCATGATGTGGTTTCTGTTTTATGCCAGCTCCATGTTCTGTGTCTCTGCTCTCTGCATGCTTCATGGTTCTGTGTATAGAGGGGCGGCGCCTGAACTCTCTGGTTCTTATAGGAATCAGGTGCATCTGTCCAATCTGTTCCTGACCAATTGTCAAGAGGCCTCCAGTATATAGTGCAGCTCCACCCAGTGTTCTGGGCCTGTGCAATGTGTTAGCTTAGTTAGTGTCTTGCTTCTGAGTTTGCCTGGCCTTTCTCTGAGTTACTCCCTCTCTGGAGGATTTTCTGTGTTATTTCCTTGGTCTTGTTGTCCGCCCACCAGGAGGCAGTATATCCTGGTCCCTGTGTCTTTGTCCTTGTGTCTTGTTCCATTGCCTTGTCTGCACTTAGTCTTACCTCGGTCTCCTAGTCTTTGGCTTCCTTCCCTGTTGTCTTTCCATGTATTCTCAGTCTGCTTACACTCCTCACTCTTGCAGCTCTGCCTGCTCTGAACCTTTTTTACTTTACCTCTGCTCCTCACTTCTGCGTTTCTGCTCCTTTCTTCTCAGCTTATCTTCTGCTGTTGCAGTTATCCCTTGCTGCAGCTTCTCTCCACATTCCTTGTGGCTCTGCTCAGCTTTGCTGCAGAGACCTCTCCCGCAGCTCCTCTCCGCTCCTTGCGGTTCTACCTGGCTCCGCTCCTTGCGGTTCTACCTGGCTCCGCTCCTTGCGGTTCTACCTGGCTCCGCTCCTTGCGGTTCTACCTGGCTCCGCTCCTTGCGGTTCTACCTGGCTCCGCTCCTTGCGGTTCTACCTGGCTCCGCTCCTTGCGGTTCTACCTGGCTCCGCTCCTTGCGGTTCTACCTGGCTCCGCTCCTTGCGGTTCTACCTGGCTCCGCTCCTTGCGGTTCTACCTGGCTCCGCTCCTTGCGGTTCTACTTCTCCTGCACTTGGCTCCGCCGCCAGCTCTTGGCTCCGCCTCCTGCCTGTCTGCACTTGGCTCCGCCTCCTGCTCTTGGCTCCGCCTCCTGCACTTCTGTTCTTGCCTCCAGCTCCTGTGCTTTCGCTCTGCATCCGCTCTTGCGGTCTTTTTCTACTTATTCCTAAGTCCTCGTGTCTGAACAGGTTCTTACCCATTCTACATACCTGCCTGCAGACCGGTCCCTACCGGTTCTTCCAGTGTGCCAGTCTTGTCCACCAGTCCTGCCAGAGAGCCAGCCGTGCCTGCCTACCTGAGAGCCAGCCGTGCCTGCCTGCCTGACAGTGTTCCTGTTGTACCCGTCTGCCTGCCTATGTGCCAGCCGTGCCCGCTTGCTTGTCTATGTTCCGTTCCCCGGTAGGATCAGCAGCCACAACCAGACTCCACCCTGGAGTGGTACCTGGTAGCTCCCTATTGCACAAGTCTGACCTCACCATCAGAGGCTCCAGCGAACACCTAGGAAGCTACTTAGTTACGCCCCTTCCTGGGAAGTTTGGTCTGTGGTCCAGTGGGGCCACTCTCCCGCACGCCCGCGCCAACCAGTCTGGGCGCGAGCATGACATTCAGTAGGACTATCAGCTGTGTATCCACCAGACTTCTCAACACAACTGATGGTCCCAGCCCCATTTATATGACAAGAAATCCCACTTACTAAACCTGACCGGGCACACCTGTGAAGTGAAAAACATTCCCGGTGACTACCTCTTGAAGCTCATCAAGAGAATGCCAAGAGTGTGCAAAGCAGTCATCAAAGCAAAAGGTGGCTACTTTGAAGAACCTAGAATATAAGACATATTTTCAGTTGTTTCACACTTTTTTATTAAGTATATACTTCCACATGTGTTAATTCATAGTTTTGATGCCTTCAGTGTGAATGTACAATTTTCATAGTCATGAAAATACAGAAAAATCTTCAAATGAGAAGTTGTGTCCAAACTTTTGGTCTGTACTGTATATACAGAGCAGACTGGAGAAGTTCTTAAAGACAAGCACTCTGAAGTTCCAAGTTTCAGCCCTCAGCTCAGACTTTGATCAAAGTCTAGCAGACCATCGCTGGATCAAAAGGTTTATAACCCCAGCCTCTGTTACAACCCCTGGTATCCAACCTGGTTCCAAACTGGGACCTAAACATGGTCGTCAAAAGTTTCATAATTCCATTGTTTGAGCCTATTGACGCTGGATAAACTGTCCTGGAAAGCAGCCTTCCTGATGGCAATCGCGACAGCGAGGAGAGTGGGTGAACCGCAAGACCCCTCAACCAGAGAACCCTACCTAAGAACTTGACAATAGAATCATTTTTCAATTGAACCCATCCTTTTTTACCTAAGGTAACTTAATAAGCGTTCCATATGTCCCAAGAAATTGTTACCTTCCTTTTGCCAAAACCCATCCAATAACAGAAAAATGGAATTCCATACTCTGGATATACATAGAACTGTCCTGCATTATCTTCAAAGATCAAAATCGTAGAAGGATGATCAAAATATCTTCGTACAATACTATGGACACAAAAAAGGCAAATAGACTTCAAAGAGCGCGATTGCAGATTGGATGAAGGCAATAAGTGAAGCATACAAAAAACATAAATTACCTTTTTAGAAAAGTTCACGGTATACTCCACCAGAGTCTTAAATACCAATTAGACAAACAATGCAAACAGAGAAAAAGCTACGGACCAAAAATTGGGGATCACCAAACACAAATATAGTAATGATAATTTTATTGAATACAAAACCAACACACATTAAAAACAGTTAAAAAAAGTCAAAACAGACTTAACATCAAAAACCCAAACAGCTTACAATAAAGCCTAAGACTGCCCCTCCCAAGGCCAAACAATAAATTGGTGTGATAAACAGTGATGGTGGTAGCTACAAGAAGGTAAAAATGATATATGCAAATTACAGCAAGGACTCAAAATATGTCACAATAATACATATAGATATACACATATACCATCAACATAGCAACACACCAAAATATACTGTTGTTCCTCTGCACTGAATCTAACTGGTGGTGGGCAAAAGGCCTGTGAATAAACTAAATAAAAAGTGCAGATGTCACTGCTAGCACTCACAACGGCCAAAGAACCAAGCTGTGTATAATAACACAGTGGCTAATACAAACCCAAAACAGCGCATGGAACAAATGCAAAGCCTGGGAGCAGGGGAGCCCGTGGAGATGCCCGACCACCGCAAGGTGGCTTCGTCAGAGGCTGGAGATGTAATTGGCCAGGTATTCTTAAATATAACATAAAGTAATGAGTGATGTACAGCAGCTGCGGTAATTACCTAGAGTTGTGAAGCTTGCTGGGGACCTACTTCCGGAACGCTGAGGAGAGGACACGCTGGATTTACCTTCCGGTAACACGAGATATTTCCTAAGTCCTGAATAAAGTCCACTGCGCATGATCAAAGACGTCATGCTGGTGCAGCAGCGTAGTAAGGAGAAACCCTCACCATGGCAGCATGCACCGCTGACTGATGCACGCCACTGCGCATGATTGATGACGTCATGCAAGTGCAACTGCGCAGTGATGGCAAGCCGTAACCATGGTGATGTGTACAGCTAGTAAGACAGACGCTGCGCATGGTCAAAGACATTATGTTTGTACAGCTGCGCAGTACAGACGAGCAGTCACCCTAGTAGCGCGCATAGCTAGTACAAACAGATCAGATGTACATGATATTAAACGTCGTGTTAATGCAGCTGCATAGTAAAGGCTGGCCTTGACCCAAGTACTATGTGCCGCCTACAAAGTAATTAAATATGCGCAAGTATTAACCCTAATCAAGTGCACCGCCCGCAAAAAAGCAGGACAATGCGTAAGGTCATGGGCGTGATGCTGATACAACTGCGTAGTGAAGAGATCTTAGCCGCAGTGATGTATGCCGCCCACAGGTATGTTAAATCTGTATGCTGAAATCAAGACTGACTGGGATAGGGCTATCATTAAAAATATTTAAAATTACACACTAATACAGCGGTAAAAAATTATTTTGTAAACGAGCGCATATAAGCCCCAGTTCAGTTTGAAAACCCCTGCGCATGAAACAAGCTACGGTTGCCGCTGCACAGTGAAAGCTAGCCTTCACCATGACAACACGCGTTAAAGAAGAGTCTACCAAACAGAACCTAGATAAGGCTCTGATTGTATAGTACACAGGCGTGCACACTTATGTGGCAGTGAGCCCCACTCATATGCACAAGCCACAGAGGTTGATGCCAGACGGCAAGATCTTGATGAAAACAGGCCCACAAAAACACCCCGTGTAGGAGTGTGCATGTAGACTAGTCAATCTCCACAAACATAATTGCGTCACGGAAATATTGAATTTCCTATGCGTATCAGAGAACATGCTACATCCCAGAGTGAGACTATGTTTATACAAACACAGGACGTTCAAAATGGCGCGGCGGTATATGCTTCATATTTGTAGAGACTAATAAAGTAGTGTCAAACGGATGAGTGTTTAGTAAGAATGAGCACACATAAACCCTGTCAGATATCAGACGAGAAGTTAACCAGCCATAAGTAAGGCTAATGAGACAAGATTTTGAAAGATTGAGTCTATGTATAAGTTTTAATGGACAAAAGCAATGATGTTAGATCAGTGTAATTACCCATAAACCTCCGAGCTTGAGCTATAGGTAAAGCGGAGATCAAGCCAGAGGAAAAAAAAAAAAATTCAATGAATAACTGTAATAATGCATTATCTGCAAATCCTAGAACAAATATGCAAGTCCAAGAAAAGCGTTCAACATACAATTGCATAAATAGTCTTTTCCCACTGAGCCTTTTTCTAGGCACATGAATAGAATTAAATAGCAAGGAAAAGTGCAAAAATCTAATTATCCAGCCTTTGAGACTAGGGAACTGGTAGTTCCCCTGTCCCAAACATCTCCACGGGTAAGCTTAAATCAAACCACATCTATGAATGATGCCATACCACACAAGGCCCTAGAAGTAATATGTTGCCTTAATAAGTAGTCCCTAGAAATGAATAAAGAGCTTTTTAGATAGCATGTATATACATGAAGATAGAAGAAAAAAAAAAAAAAAAACCTTTTAAAAAATTTTTCCTTCCTTTTCTCCCTTTTCTTTCTTTCTCTCTTCCTCTCTACCCCTGATGCTGCACGGTCCGAGGGGATCTGGTATGATCCTCTCAAACAGTAATCTCCACGGGTTCCCCACTAAGCAAAAGGAATTCATTTGTTGTATATATGAGCAAAACATAGCGATGCTGAAAATATGACAAACAACAATGATGTTCAAACAAAAGAAGTAGAAACATGTAACTAATACAGCAGGGTGGTGATTCAGTAGAATATATGCTTAAAGAACTGTGAGTTTCCACACTCCCATAGCCGTGGGGCTATAGACTCAATCATCACAATGAAAGAAGACGGCGTTCTATCAATTGGAGAACCTGAAATGATGAAAGTTTTCCGGCATGAGAAATGGTGTTAAAGACAACTTATTTCAATCACAATTGCTTGTAAAAGCCGGTAAAAAGTAAATCCTCATTCAGTCCCCCCGGTGAGAGACTGCGAACATTGTATATCCATTTTGATTCTCGTCTTAATAATTCGAGGGTGGTGTTGCCACCTCTGATATCTGTCTGTACAGCGTCCAAACCCAGCACCCTAAGATCAGCACTAGAACCATTATGTATCTGTAAAAAATGTGATGCCACCGGGGTCAGTATTTTGCCTTTTGCCAGATCAACTTTAGTGGTGTTTATACTAGAAAGGTGTTGTTGTACTCTACGACTAAGTTCTTGACTTGTCTGACCCATGTAGATTTTAGGGCATTTACAGACCAAACCATAGATCAGATTTTTTGACCTACATTTAAAAAAATTTGATCGCTTCAAGGATAGAGGATACCCCAAGAAGGTAATCACGAGAGCCTTTATGTCAGCCAGGGATTTGGAAAGGGCACACCTTTTGAATCCACGTATGTGGGACACTTCCAGACCAATAGGCCTGGTGACAACGTATAATAATCAGTGGCAGGCACTTCGGGGTATTCTGTCCAGATATTGGGGAATTTTGGACAATGAACCCAAATTGGCACCCCATATAGCCCCTAAACCCACCTTGGTAGCTAGGAAGGCTCAGTCTCTTAAAGAGTCACTTTGCCACAGCCATTTCAAGAGACCTACTCATAGGTTGGAAAGGGGTGTACGATTAAGGGGAACTTTTGCCTGTGGCGGATGTAGCATTTGCCATCTAACAATTGGGAGTCAGAGTATTTCTCTTCCCACCCTTACATCGCCAATTTCCTCTAACACTTTTTTTAACTGTAGGTCAAAAAATCTGCTTTTACAAGCAATTGTGATTGAAATAAGTTGTCTTTAACACCATTTCTCATGCCGGAAAACTTTCTCTCATCATTTCAGGTTCTCCAATTGATAGAACGCCGTCTTCTTTCATTGTGATGATTGAGTCTATAACCCCACGGCTATGGGGGGGTGTGGTCTGATGGTGCCACAACCCCTGGCACCATCAGACCAGAGGTAATGTAAGCACTATAGTATTGGTATTCTCTATGATGCCGCATTTGTCACGATATATCTATGGAAGTACATTATAGCTACGCCTTTGGCGAGAAAGACTGTTGATCCACAAGAGGTCTAGATAATGTGGCGGTGGATTTTATTGTTGTAATAAGCTTGCCTCTGGCCTGGGGTGCCTCTATATTGGTACCTATTTCCATCATTGCTGTGATTGTTGTTTTGTATTCTTAATAAATTTTGGAATTTTTTTTGTTTTTTGAGGTCTGACATGTGCAATTTATTATAGATCATATCTACCAGAGCCTTGTCTGTCCATGGGCTGAAAGGGCAAGTGCCTCCATCGAGCATATCTGCAGGGCTACCTGGTCCTCAGGTCCATACCTTCCCAAATATTACATGCTAGATCTGATGTCTAATACTGATTTAGCTTTTGGAAGGAAAGTTCTCCAGGCCATTGCCTTTCTTTAAAAAGTATTCTTTGTCATTTCTCTTATGGTGCTGTCGTGAAGGGTGACTAGAGAAAATAAAACTTGACTTTCCTGTAATCCGATTTATAGGAACCATACTTGACAGCACAGGTAATCCCACATTACTATTTTCTTTATCATTTGTTGGTGTAAATAAATATTGAAGCATGCATACCAGTGTTGTCCTCAAAAACACTGGAGAGAGAAAGTGAGTATTTGACCTCTTTGTGTTTCCTGTTACTATAAGGGCATGGGGAGTATCTCCTATGGTGCTGTCGTGGAGGGTTCCTAGAAATCGAATTACTTAAAAATCTAACTATTTTATTTTCGCACACCAATTTTGTACAGTTCTTTGTAATACCTGTGGATTTAAAATGCTCACTACACCCCAAGAGAAATTATTTAAGAGGTGTAGCTTTCAAAACGGTCAATTGTGGGGTTTCTAGTGTTTTGTCCTGTCAGGGGCTGGTCAAATGCAACATGGCATCCACAATCTATTCCAGACAAATTTGCACTTCAAAAGTCAAATGGCGCTTCTTCCCTTCCGAGCTCTGCCCCATGTGCCCAAATAGTAGTTTTCCACAACATATGGCAGGGGTAGGGAATCTTTTTTTTTTTTTTTTTCTTTTTTTTCTTTTTTTTCCCTCTCCTGCCAAGGGCCATATGAATATTTATACCATCCTTTGGGGGCCGTACAAGCTCTGCCCACAAAGTGCATCCTTACTCTGGCACTGGTTTCTGGACGTAATCTTAAATTGCATGCCCTTCAGTGTTCAGCAGCGAACTGTTATTAGCGGCAGCAGGTGTCAGATGATGGGAGCAGTAGTCCTATCAGCTGGCACCAGTGAAGGGAGGTAACCTGTATACCTCCAATCACAGCTGAGCGCTCACGCTGTCTTTTGACAGTGTGGGAACCACGGCTCTCCGACCGGGGGAATGATTTCACCGCCGATCAGAAGCTGTGTTTGCCGTGCTTTCATGCACATGACAGCATGGCAAACACTGGATGTTCGGCCCCCCCATTCAAGTGAATGGGGTTCGGGTCCAGGTACTGTTGTGGTAACCGAACCCGAACTTTTTGTAACTGTTTGGCCGAACCCCACGGATCCGAACATGCAGGTGTCCACCCATCTCTGCTGGTGATGAAAATGACCCAGTGTTATGAAAACCCAGCTTCCACTAACCGTGTCCCAAGAAACCGCTGCCATGGATTATTGTAAGCGCTGCCTAGCACTCCGAAAATGATGGCGGCCCACACAGCAGAAGGCTATAGGATAGCAAAGTGTTTTCAAGTTGTCCTTTCCGGAGTTTGAAACTTAATTAGGAAATGGCAATTCCTGTGGACCGAAGAGGTTAAAATTGAACTCTTTGGCCGCAATGATCAAAGGTATGTGTGGAGAGAAAAGGGCACCAAATTTTAGGAAAAGAACAGCTTGCGAACCATTTAATGGGGGTGGATCAGTCATGCTTTGGGGTTGTGGGAAGAGGGAAGAATTAAATTAAATTTCAGCAAATTCTTGATGCAAACATAACACCATCTGTAAAAAATCTGAAGTTGAAAAGATGATGGCTTCTACAAATGGATAATGATCCTAAACACGTGAAAATCCTCAAGACTACTACAAAAGGGGTAAGGTGAAGATTTTACAATGGCCCTCACAGTTCCCTGATCTGAATATCATAAAAAATCTGTGGCTAGACCTCAAAATAGCAGTGCATGCTTGATGACCAAGGAATCGCACAGAACTAAAAGAATTTTCCAAGGAAGAATGGATGAAAATCCCTCAAACAAGAATTGAAAGACTTGTCTGGCTACAAAAAAAGCATTTACAAGCGGTTATATTTTCAAAAGGGGGAGCTACTAGGTATTAACCATGCATGGTGCTCAAACTTGTGCATTTTTAAAATGTAAGAAATGACTATATAATTTTTTTTTCTTGCCTTAAACACAAAGGAAATGTGTCAACTTTAACTTTAATCCTTTTTAGAGAGCAATTCTAGGAATGATCAAATAGTTTTGGATAAATGCTTATCTGAATCTCTAAGGGTATGTTTCCACGGTCAGGAATGGCTCAGATTTTGTTCAGGATTTGACGCAAATCTGCATCAGGGGTCACTGGCAGGTCACCTGCATTTTTGATGCATTTTTTCCGCATGTTATTGATGCGTTTTTTCATTGCATGCGTGTTTTTGTCACTTTAAATAAAGCAAATTGAAAGTTGGCTTCTGGGAAGGAAAAAAAAAAAAGTAATTTTCTGTATTGGGATATGTTCCCACAGTCAGTAAACGCTGCAGTTTGGACGCTGCGTTCATCCGCGTTTTTCATGTGGATTTGTGTTTTTGTAAGCTAAATAAAGATATGCAAAAAAAAAAATTGTGATGTAACTTCCTTGTCCAACCTTTACGTACTCCATTTGAAGAATGTTTACACACACAGATAGATGATAGATCCATCTATAGACAGATAATAGATATGATAGATTAGATAGATACAATAGATACATCTATCTCTATTTATCTATCGATATATCTATCTATAGCTATATCGTATCAATCTAGATCTATCTATCCATCGTATCTATCGATATATCGATTTATTGTCTATCTATAGATATAGCTATCTATCGATAGATAGATTTATCTATAGATGGCTAGATAGATATATCGATAGATAATAGATATATCGATAGTTAATGGATAGATACAATGGATAGATAGATACGATAAATAGCAAGCCCGATGTTTTGTAATAAACATAATAAAATGGTACATAAAGAGTTAGGCCGGATTCACACATGCGAGAAACTCGGACGAGTCTCGTATCTTAATACCTGACACTGCCGCCGGCACTCGGGAGCGGATCATGCGGTTGCATGTATTTCTATGCAGTCGCACGCTCCGCTCCCGAGTGACGGCAACAGTGCCTGATTTTAAGATGCGAGGCTCGTCCGAGTTTCTCGCATGTGTGATCCCTACCTTAAGTAAAGACACACACACACAAAATCTGCGCTAGGCAGGGGTCACACTTGCAAGACACTCGCACCTCAATACCCGGCACTCGGGATCGGAGTGTGGCTGCATGTATTTCTATGTAGCTGAACGCTCCGGTCCCGAGTGAAGGAGGCAGTGCCCGGGTATTTATGCGAGAGACTCGTGCGAGTCTGCAGCTCTACGCAGTGTCAAATGCGTTTCCTGACCGTGGAAACATACCCTAAGGCTTCCCGAATAGCGCCATCGGTAACCTTTGTCCTGCTGATCGGCACCGCAGCGGTATGTGTCGCGGCTGTGTGACAGTCACAACACATGCATGGAGTGCACAACAAATTTGGGAAGCGCTATAGATATTCGGTTAGCACTTATCTGAAGCGATTCGATCGTCCCTAATCATTTAATCTTCAACTTGCTTAACTGTTCACAGTAATTTTGACCAGAGGTGCCCAAAATTTTATATGCCACTGTACATCTTTCCTACCTGTTCTCTCATCATGATACTCTGCACATTCTCATCAATGCTCTGATAAATGTTAAGTATGGTGACTATAGATTAGAACATTTAATACTGAGGGTGTAAGCTTGTTTTAACCCCTTTCTGACCTTGGACAGGATAGTACGTCCGAGGTCAGAACCCCTGCTTTGATGTGGGCTCCGGAGGTGAGCCCACATCAAAACCGCAACATGTCAGCTGTTTTGAACAGCTGACATGTGCGCGCAATAGCGGCGAGTGGAATCGCGATCCACTCGCCGCTATTAACTAGTTAAATGCCGCTGTCAAACCCTGACAGCAGCATTTAACTACCGCTTCCAGCCGCGCGTCTGGAAATGCGCTCATCGCCGACCCCCGTCACATGATCGGTTAGTAACCATAGATCGTCAGAATAGTAACCATAGAGGTCCTTGAGACCTCTATGGTTACTGATCCTGGCTTGCTGTGAGCGCCACCCCGTGGTCGGCGCTCATAGCAAGCCAGTAATTAAGCTACATAGGAACGATCTGATGATCGCTGCTATGTAGCAGAGCCGATCAAGCTATGCCAGCTTCTAGCCACCCATGGAGGCTATTGAAGCATGGCAAAAGTTAAAAAAAAAATGTTTTAAAAAATATGAAATAAATAAAAATATAAAAGTTTAAATCTCCCCATTCAAAATAAAACAATAAAAATAAAATCAAATATATACATATTGGTATTGCCGCGCTCAGAATCACCCGATCTATCAATACAAAAAAGCATTAACCTGATCGCTAAACGGCGTAGCGAGAAAAAAATTCAAAACGCCAAAACTGTTTTTTTGGTCACCGCGACATTGCATAACGCAATGCAATAACAAGCGATCAAAAGAACGTATCGGCACCAAAATGGTATCACTAAAAACGACAGCTCGGCACACAAAAAATAAGCCCTCAGCCGACCCCAGATCACGAAAAATGGAGACGCTACGGGTATCGGAAAATGGCACAATTTTATTTTTTTTTTTTACCAAAGTTTGGAATTTTTTTCACCACTTAGATAAAAATAACTTAGTCATGTTAGGTGTCTATGAACTCGTAATGACCTGGAGAATCATAATGGCAGGTTAGTTTTAGCATTTTGTGAGGCTAGCAAAAAAGCCAAACAAAAAACACGCATGGGATTGCACTTTTTTTGCTAAAACCAATTATGTTATTCAAAAGTACAACTTGTCCCGCAAAAAATAAGCCCTCACATGGCCATATTGACGGAAAAGTAAAAAAGTTATGGCTCTGGGAAGGAGGGGAGCGAAAAACGAACACTGAAAATCCCAAGGTCATGAAGGGATTAAAAACAATGCAACCAGAAGTTGGCTTTAATCTCAGCTCTAGAACTATGGCTATGTTCATGCGTTGTGTTTTGCAGCTTTTTTATTTTAAATTTTCATCTGTGTTTCACAGTACCATCAAAGTCTACGAGATTTCAGAAATCTGATGCACACACCTGACTGTTTTGTTAAAGAGATGTGTTTTTGAAAAATGTAGCCTGTCACTACTTTTCAGTGTTTTGCGGCGTTTTTCACTCATTGGAAGCAATGGGTGGTGCAAAAAATGCTGCAAAAACACTGCAAAAAAACTCTGGTATCAGGTTTTGCTATGTCTTTCTCGACAAAACCTGATAAAGTGGAATCAGATTTTTTTTTTTTGCACTAAGCATAATCAGCATTACAGGAGACAAATGTTCCCTGACAAAAACTCTGTAAAAAATGCTGCAAAAACTAATCAAAACCTGCTTTTGTAAGCAGCTTAAATGCAGCTTAAAATTGGCATAAAAAAGCTGCACAGACGCTACGTGTAAAAATAGCCTAAGGGTATGTTTCCACGTTCAGGAAACGCTGCTTGTTTGACGCTGCGCAGCGCTGCAGCGTCAAACAAGCAGCGTCCAGATGTTCCTGCATAGTGGAGGGGATTTTATGAAATCCCGTCTCCACTATGCGTGGAAACCCGCACGCGGCGGCCCTGCGACTACGGACATGCTGCGCGTCTTTTCAGATCGCAGCATGTCCGTACACCTTGCGGGGACGCAGCGTCCCCGCAAGGCATATCACAGGGCGCTATGGGAGAGAGCGATCATCCCGGATGTGAAGAGTTAACACATCCGGCATGATCGCGTCCCATTAAGGGGGCGGGGCTTAGCGCCGAGCGGCTTCGCCGCTGCGGCGATACCGCCGCCCATCCGTAACGTGGAAACATACCCTAAGGCTACTTTCACACATCAGGTTTTCAGTGTCAGGCTAAATCCGGCTAATTTTCAAAAAAAACGGATCAGGTGAATGTTGCCGCCGCATCAGGTTTTTTTCCCATAGACTTGTATTAGTGCCAGATTGCACCGGATGACATTGCGTTTCATCCGGCTTTCTCCGGATCGCTGGTTTCTTGAAAAAACGTCCACTGCAACGTTTTTTTGTCTCCGGCGAAAAAGCCTGAAGCGCCTGATCCGGCGCTTCCGGCTGTTTGCTAGAATGGAAGCCTATGGGAGCCGGAAGGTGCCGAATCCGGAACAAGGCTGATCCGGCGGCCTGATCCAGTTTTTTAAACTGAGCATGCTCCAAATTTTTTTTTTTTTTTATCCAATAATCTAGATAGGCTAGCCGGATCCGTCAAAAAAACGGATCCATCCTATCAGTTTTTCACAATCTGCGCCGGATCCAGTTTTTCCAACATTCGCCGGATTTAGCCTGACACTGAAAACCTGATGTGTGAGTAGTCTTAATCGTTTATCAGCAAATCTTTCAAGTGACCTAAAAGCTATTAAACCTTACTGTAATATTTGTGTGTTTTTTTTATTCAATTTCCAGTCCTTCTTGCGATGCATTCCTGGGGTTGGTCTCTACTTCAGCACGCTATATTTCTTGAAACAGCATATTTTATCGGAGCAGGAACTCAGCCCAATAAAGTCGGTTGCTTTGGGTGCAGGATCCAGAACACTGACAGGAGTTTGTATGCTACCATTTACAGTCGTAAAAACACGATATGAGGTATGTCTAAGCTTGTGAGTGTATTTACACGTTGCATACATTTTTGATATTTTACTTAAGACCATAAAGCAATTGTTTTACCAAGACATAATTATTGCAGTAAAGTAACTACATGAATTGTCTGCACTGTATCCCTCTAGTTTCTTAACACCGTCCCAACATGGTGATTTTTCCATTTTTGAGCCTTTATTTATTTCCTCCCTTTTTCACAAAAGCTATAACATTTTTTTTCCCCCTCCATGTAGCTGTATGAGAGCTTGTTTATTGCAAGACTAATTTAAGTGTGGGGAAATTGAGGGGAAGAAACAAACCCAATTTTACATTTGTTTTTTTTTTGTCTGTTTGTTTTTACAGCATTTGTGTAGTAAAAATAACCTGCAAAATGATTTTCGGTATTATTATGGAAGTAAAACCGAAGATAAAAACAAAATAAGCAAATAACACCTAAACCAAAAATGCCCCCTCGGCCAGCAGAGGGCATACCCCTAAGCCAAAACATATAAACCTATAAGAACACACTGGGTTGCGAGATAAGGTGGAAAGTGTAACTGTGTCCGAACATCCACAACCAAGCGGTAGAGGTATCAAAAACAATTTTTATTGAAGTATCAAATACACAAAATTGTAATAAATACACAAAAAAAGGGTGATTGGAAAAAGACAGTCAACCACACCAGCATAGAAGATGTAAACTGAATGCTGGGAAAAGACACAAAAAAATCCAGGCATCCTAACTACACCAACACGCCGGAATATGCCCATGGGTCAAAGAATGAAAAAAGTTACACAGATGGGCAACCCTCCAGGAGGACATCACAACATGAAATGATATATAGTAAACCCATGGAGGTAACCCATCAGAATGAAAAATATCTTATAAGAGAAGTATAACTATGTTCAAAAAATGCAGGGCATAAAGAAGTACATGTCACCGGCATACCCAAGTCCTAGGAAAAATACATGCATGCTGCTGATGATATAATGACATTACCTTGGGACATGCTGGTGACAGAACGCCGGCGTGGTGGGAGCAGGAAAAGGCCTCAATAAGCAAATACCCTGCAGTAAGTAAATAAATGGTAATAGTGCATGAAAATAACCCAGGGTACTTGGTTAACATTTGTTGTTTTTTTAATCTCACCACGTCAAGGTGACCCTACTTGGGCTGGCCCTAACCTCTAGTATTAACCCCTTATAACCCAAGCCAGTTTTCATCTTCAACAATAGGCCAAATGTTACAATTCTGACCCCCCACTTTGTGGTAACAAGTGTGGTAACAAGTCTGGTACTTCATGATAATGGTAAAATTTGTTTGATATGATTTTCTTTGTGTAAATATCGGAAAGTTGGTCAAAACTTTGCAATTTTGAGACTTTTTTTTAAATCAGATCATTTTAATTGATAAGAAAGCATACATAATATTGTTACCAATACACCATCAAATAGTAACTTGTTCATAATTACAGATTAAGCCTTTACAATACTGTTATGCAATTAATTGTATCAACAACTTTCCATATATCCATCTCTAACTCAGTTTTATTGATTATATTTATAAATGAGAACAAAAAAAAACCTCCCCCCTCCTTCCAGTAACACACCAGACCAAACTATATTCATAGTGCATTACACCCAATATATACCCTAACTTGACTGACACACAATAGTTGCTCCTGTTCACTATGTCCACTAACTACCCCTATATCCAAAACCCAGGACATTTTCAGACTTTTAAGTTTTATGCCCTTAACCACTCCCCTACATTTGCAGTATATATACGCCATGATTGGGAAATACCTCTGCAAGCATTCCATTCACCCCTGCAAACCCTATGTTTTAGTGTTCTAATAAAGAAGAAAGTGTGAGTGCGATTTTTTTTTTTTTTTTTTCTTCCCTCTACTTTTCCTGCTATGCTTTTCATGCTATTTTATACACACTGTACTGTCATCTGTTAATGGAAAAAATAAGGCTCTTCCACGCTACTGGTAACACAAAGGCTCTGGAATAGCACTATGTATACCCAGGTTGTGAAAGCCTGACAAACGTTTCACTTTCGATTGATACTTATGTAGTGGTCTCCCAGCCTATGCTTCAATCCTATCAATGTGCATCAATCCTGGCTACATAAATTAATTCACAAACCCCTCCTTTTTTCTTGGCTAAAATCCCCTTTGGTTTCTGTCCTTTATTACATATATATACCCCTCTATTCCACACAAGTAATCTCTTTTGCATGCAGGTTACACTAATGTGTTCTATCCGTTCCTAATGCACTGGCACCTTATTATGCATTTTTGCCTTAATAGCTGGTCCTGTACAGTATATACTGTAACATCTATTTATTTACTTGTCTGGTTGCAGAGGTCAGCTCCCCTGCTTCGATATGGGCTCCAGCGTTGAGCCCGCATCAAAGCCGGGACATGTCAGCTGTTTTGAACAGCTGACATGTGCCCACAATTGCGACGGGTGAAATCGCGATTCAACCGCCACTATTAACTAGTTAAATGCCGCTGTCAAATGCTGACAGTGGCATTTAACAGGCGCGGCCGGAGATGCGCGCATCGCTGACCCCCGTCACATGATCAGGGGTCAGCGATGCGTCAGGATAGTAACCATAGAGGTCCTTGAGACCTCTATGGTTAGGCTACTTTCACACTTCCGTCGGTACGGGGCCGTCGCAAATTTAAATTTAAATAAATTTAGCACAATGTGGGCAGTGGATGCAGTTTTACAATGCATCCGCTGCTCATTGTGATGAGCGGGGAGGAGGGGGCGGAGTTCGGCCGCGCATGCGCGGTCGGAAATGGCGGACACGTCGCACAAAAAAAGTTACATTGAACTTTTTTTGTGCGTCGTGTCCGCCAAAACACGACGGATCCGTCGCACGACGGATGTGACGTGTGCACATCCGTCGCGATCCGTCGCTAATACAAGTCTATGGGCAAAAAAATGCATCCTGCAAGCACATTTGCAGGATCCGTTTTTTGCACATAACGACGGATTACGACGGATTGCTAAAAACGCAAGTGTGAAAGTAGCCTTACTGATGCCGGCTTGCTGTGAGCACCACCCTGTGGTCGGCGCTCATAGCAAGCCTGTAATTAAGCTACATAGGAGCGATCTGAGCTTCCTATGTAGCAGAGCCGATCAAGTTGTGCCAGCTATTGAAACATGGCAAAAGTAAGAAAAAAAAAAGTTTAAATCACCCCCCTTTCGCCCCATTCAAAATAAAACAATAAAAAAATCAAACCGACACATATTTGGTATCGCCACTTTCAGAATCGCCCTATCTATCAATAAAAAAAATGGATTAACCTGATTGCTAAACAGCGTAGCGAGAAAAAAATTCGAAACGCCAGAATTATGTTTTTTGGTCGCCGCGACATTTCATTAAAATGCAATAACGGGCGATCAAAAGAAGGAATCTGCATCAAAATGGTATTATTAAAAACGTAAGCTCGGCGCACAAAAAATAAGCCCTCACCCGACCCGAGATCACGAAAAATGGAAACGCTACGGGTATTGGAAAATTGCACAATTTTTTTTTTTATTTTTTTTTTTTAAGTAAAGTTTGGATTTTTTTTTACCACTTACATAAAACGTAACCTAGACATGTTTGGTGTCTATGAACTCGTAATGACCTGGAAAATCATAATGGCAGGTCAGATTTAGCATTTAGTAAACCTAGCAAAAAGCCAAACAAAAAACAAGTGCGGGATTGCACTTTGTTTTGCAATTTCACCGCACTTGGAATTTTTTTCCCATTTTCTAGTACACGAGATGCCAAAACCAATGATGTAGTTCAAAAGTGCAACTTGTCCCGCTGAAAACAAGCCCTCACATGGCCATATTGGCAGAAAAATAAAAAAGTTATGGCTCTGGGAAGGAGGGGAGCGAAAAAACGAGAACACAAAAACAGAAAAGATCAAGGCCTTGAAGGGGTTAATGCATCAATCCTACCTATATGAATTAATTAGCAAACCCCACCTTTTTTCTTGGCTAAAATCCTTTTGTTTCTGTCCTTTATTACATATATACCCTTCTATTCCACACAAGCAATTTCTTTTTCATGCAAGTTATACTAATACGGTATATTCTATCCTTTCCTAAAGCACTGGCATCTTATGTATTTTTGCTTTAATAGCTGGTTCTGTATATAACATCTGTTTATTGATGCTTGCCTGGTTGCACATTATCATTTGTAGTTTATTGACATTGTACAGTGTTTATTGCATTGTGTTTTTAGATCTCCTCTATGTTCACTGGACTGTATTTGATTACTATAATCGTAATTTACCACTGGGGGTTGCCTACAACCCAGTGGACGTGTACCTTATAGGACTACAAGCTTCAAGGAATTCTGAAATTTCCTTTTGATATTCTTTGCATGTATGTGTGGCGATTGGTATTGCACAAGGTTATTTGCCCTTTTGCCATTTTCCTTTTCATCCTCTATTTATAGTTTTTTTGTGTTTTTTTAAATAGATTTCTCGACAAACATTTGTTAAATGTTATTATCTGGGCTTTTTTGCTTCTCCTCTGTTGGAACTATATTTTCTACGTTCAGCAGAAATTGTGACTTATTTTGGTGCCTTCTTTACACATTTCACCAGGGAGAAAATAAAAAGTCTTGGGCTAAAACAAAATTTTGGTTGTTAAAAATGCAATTTTTCTTCACTGCCCAATGGTATAAAATTTTGACATACCTGTGGTGTCAATATGATCACTGCACCCCTAGATGAATACACTGAGAGGTGTAGTTTGTAAAATAACCTATGTGGATTCTAAAGTTCTGGCACCTCAGGGGCTCTCCCTGTGGGTCATGGCATGTTGTGTCATCACACCAGGCTCATACAGGATGACCACCTGTGGGAGCCCACGCTGTGTGACTGCTTCATTCAAACTTCCTTCAGTCAGATAGGAATTTCATAAAGCGATTTACGGATAATATTGAGTTATCGCATGTCCTATCCACAGACCGGTTGCATTTTCAAGATCTCTGGAACGGGCCAAATTCCTTCCAGGGTCTCGCACCGTTCTGGTAACCCAGGGTGGGGAGAACTGCTAGAAGAAGCCAGGTAGCGAAACAGTGTTTGGTCTCCAAGTGTAATGGGGGGCCTGGTCGTATCCGATGGCACCAGAACCGCTTCCATATGACTTTCCCTTGGGAAGTTATGATTCTACATAGATTTTGGAAGTTTTCGCTACAAGAACACAGGGGAAGGGGATAAGGCCCATCCCAGGGCCGGAAAGGCTGTGACTAACCAAGTGGTTAAATACTTGTGTAAGGCCAAGTGTGCTCTCTTTGTCATGCTTGCTGTTCACTTTTGAAGGGGGCCACGTCATGTAACGTGCTGGAAGGATTGGGAAACGGCTGGCAGCCCCAGGCCCACATACAACCCAGCAAACATGCTCGATCATCATCCACCTTGTGTGTCCCCAAGTTGACCTTACGTGTGCGGATTGTCACGTTGGTGCAAGTGCGAATGTTATACTGCCGATATAAACATGTGGCTACGTCTTAATGACAACGTACTGATTTTGTGGACAGGCACAGAACCCCTGTTTGGCAATTTCGTGGTTTCTTTAAATAAAAACCAAAATTGGCGTTGCGTTGACCTCAACTATTGATGTGTCCCAAATTCCCTTTCTTGATTTGTCGATAAGGAAGGATGCAAATGGCCAATTAACTACCACCATCCCTAGAAAGCGAACATCCACAAACCGTTTGTTAGAATGGAATAGTTACCACCCACGGTCCCTAAAATAATGGGGTACCGAAGGGACAGTTCCTCAGAGCGAGACGGAACTGCTTTGTTATCTGAGTTTGAGTATAAAGTAGTTGAATTGGGTGATAGCCTCGATTTTTATTTATTTATTTTTCCCTATTTATTTATTTTTAACGTATCCTAGTAAGGTGATTGAGCCAGTTTGTTGGTTACCAAACTGAGGGAGGAAAGTGATGGTATTATTAGATCGATACTGACATATGAAAATTGCTTGAGGGAAGTGATGGATATCCTCAAGCTTTACTGGGAGGTTCTGAGAATGGACTCGGATATTAAGGAAATGATGAAACCATCAATATTGTACCTATGTGGATGTAACTTATGAGATAGGCTTGTGCATAGCCATCTCCGACCAGTTGGTTGTCCCAATACTTGGTTAAATAAAAGGAATGGACTAGGCACATATAAATTTGGTTCTTGCAAGGATTGTGTATATATACTGAAGCATACCCAATTCAAAAGTGAGACTACAGGTCAGGTTTATAACAGAGATTTTGTTAACTGTAGGACGCAAGGAATTGTATATCTGATTACATGCCAGTGTGGAAAAAGTTATGTTGGGAAAATAGAGAGTTCAGTAGGAGAATATTAGAACATGTTGGGGATATCTGATGCAGGAAAGATGCCCCAATAGAGAGACATGTTTGCTTAGAACATGGTGGGATGTAGGATTCCTAAGGTTCCAGGGGATAGAAGTGATGAGACAATCTCCTCGAAGAGGAAACTTTGACAATAGGAGCCTAAGGAAAGAGACACAGTGGATATTTGTTAAACACTGTGGTACCATTGGGTCTTAATGAATCTGTCGCTTACACCATTTATTTGATTATCCTACATAGTGTTCATTATGATAATTGTCTACCGCCTTTTAATATAAATATGGAGGCCTTGGATTATTTGGGTGCTGTTCTAGCTGTATGTGAGGTGGTTATTATTTAATAGCATGCACAATTATAGCATTAGAGTGTCCTTGTAATTTCTTTTTTTTGGATGGATATGGAACCTATATTAGTAAAAGAAAAGCTAATGAGTGAGTTCCAGGAAATATGACAATATTTCTCAGCTTTGGGAGCTCTTAAGATGCAGGTATTCTCAGCATTATAAGTGTTGAGCGTCCTTGGTTACTGAAACTGCGTCCGTCAGTCATGTAATCGTGAATAGCTTGTCCTGGATGGCTGGATATGACGAATAAGTGGATAGGCTCTGTAGCATTGGGAGGGGCGGGTGGTTGTCTATAAGGGCCTGCAACTCGCGGCTCACATCGTGGTTGCCAGAGTCAATTTCTGTGCTCTGGTGTCATAATATTAAGGTAATATACAGCGTGTCTCCTGATGTACCCACCGGTACAGGGTGGGTGAAACACGTTGAGACAATAGGACACTAGGAGATGGGCTCACTGCACTACAGCCTATAGATAGTACTGAGTGTAGTGTCTCCTAACGGTCTTTTTTACATATGACGTGAGCCTCGGGGGTTACACAAGACTGTCAATCGGGATGTACAATAATTAATCTGTTCTAGAAAACATTTATTATGCTGATAGGAGGTGTCTATAAAAGTAACATCTGAATAAATAGCTTCCATTTAATAGCAACGTTATAACAACTGCTACATTATACCAGCAGGCACTGGTTTATGTATAGACAGATAGCTGTAAATTTTACCAGCTATCAACTGTATAGCCCTGAATCCAAATTAATGATGGACATGAGTCTGTCTCTGTTTTCTTCTGCCAAAAAATAACTAATATTTTGGGACATGTGCTATTTCGGTCCCTAAAATAAAATTGTGTCTACTCATTTCTATAAGTATATAGATACAAATGAAGTCACAGAAAAATTACAATAATGTATATGTTGTCTCATTTGCATGGAGACCTATTACGGCAAGTAAAATCACCTGAATACAAGGAGTAAGGAAGGAACGGGCTCTAGGGCAGGCATGTCAAACTCGGGGTACCCCGAGGGCCACATGAGTAACAAGAGGTTGTTGCGAGGGCCGCACACAGCAGCTAATGTCACACACGTATTTTAACAGCAGTCATGAAAACAAGATATGAAGTAGTAATATGTAACAGCAACATATATTTGCAGTGCGCAACAGCAACTAATATATTTAACAAAAATACAGCAATTAAAAACTAAACATTTATTTGCTATCATTTTTTTCAATCATTAGTGTTTTGTCCTGAGGCTTGACACCTCTTTGTGCTAACAATTGTTGGTATATCAGGCTGAAATGACAACGCAGTGCCTACTTTGATCAAAGATAAGTGGTGATCAGTCAGCCTTGTTCTCTGAGATGATTTTGTCAGTTTCATAAAAGAAAATAACTGTTCGCAAACATAGGTTGAACCAAACATTGCCATAATCTTTGTGGCAAACTTTTTAAAGTTGTTAAACTTTTCAGGAAGGTATGAAAAGAAACCAGGTATTCCCACTTCAAGATACTTTGCTCTGAGTGTAGAATCAGATTGTATTTCTAAAAGTTCCATCTGCAGGCTTTCTTCTGCCTTTGCAACATCAAAGGTGAATGGTGCTGAGAATAATGCAAACTGATGTTCAAAAGATGAGAAATCACAAAATATTTCCTGGAATTCCTTTGACAATAGCTTCAGACTGTCATACTTAGCAAAGATAAGTACAGACTCAGTATTAGCTGTGTTTTTTAACTCTTTGCACGTAGGAAAATGAACTAAATTTTCATTTGACAACTGCGACTTCCATAAGCTTAGTTTTGCAAGGAAGCACTTGATATCATCATACAGATTAGTGATGAGTTTGTTTTTACCTTGTAATTTCAGATTAAGATCAGTTAAATGTGCAGTTATATCCACAGCAAAAAGCCAGGTCTTGTAGTAAACCAGACAGAAAACTGCTGCGAATCCGCAGCGGCCAATCTGCACCGTGTGCACACAGCCTGACAGTGAGAAAGAGGCCAGAACGAGGCTCCCATAGACTCACATTGATTAGTGACCTCTGCGCTGCTCCATGAAACACTGGAGCCTCGGACAGGCCACAAACTGCAGGAGACGGAGCCGAGCGGAGACTAAAACAGATGAAAACGCCAGAAGGTGAGTATCAGACAGGGGGCAGGGGACGTGGATTTTCAGCACCACTCCAGCAATGAAATAAAAAATAATGCTGGAGTGGTGCTGTAAATTTGATGCAGCTCTTGGTTACTGTGTGGGGGCTCCTTACACTAATACTCATAAAAGGCCCAGGTGGTACGTATCAAAAGCCCCCGACCCCCCCATCTCCAGCCTCCCCAGACAGCAAATATTATGTGATGGAGTACATATAATATCAGAACTAAACATTGTAATATTCAGCCTCCAGCGCCCTGTCCCCCATCCCCCACTTCAGCCCCAATGCCTCTATCATCTCACATCCACCCCCTCAGTGCCCTGTCCCACTTCACCCACCTTCTGCCCTCACAACCACCAAATGGTCTCACATTCACCCCTCAGTACCCTGTCCCCCCTCACTCACTTTCAGCCCCCACAATACCCCAACGGTCTCAGTGACATACCTGAATTTAGTAAACCTAAAATGTTCCATCCCCACTTACTGATAACGTTTGCAGGCAGGACCAGGAAGTGTGAGTGAAATGCAAGGTGTGGGCACTAGGACCCAGTGTGCCTGAGCCAATCCCAGCGTGCACAGAGTGAAGAAAACTGCAGCCATGGGAAAAGCTTCATGATCAGGTCAGAGGGGCGAAACCATTCACTGCAGGGGGGAGACTCTGTAGCCGGCCACTGTGCTAGCAGCGTGCAGAGTCTCCGTCAGACGGGAGCAGACATTATACTGCTCTGCTCCTATTTGGTGTTCTGCCTCGTCACAGAAGTGGCCCTGGCTCCCAGTGGGCCCCTTCATGTGACAGGGCCCGGGGCGATGGCCCCCTCTGCCCCCCCAGTAGCTACGCTAACCGCACCAATGGCAGGTTACATACAGATGGTGTTCCACCAGTTCGTAGAGTAACAGCTCTCCATTTGCATCACAATTATTTATAATCTCAGTGCTCACCCCTCTCTTTAGTTTTTAATGGTTACATACAGGAGGGCCACTCACTTGCTTGGACTTTGCCTGTGCGGCAGTGGGTCCCTTCTTCCTCAGCATGGTCACAGTATCCCAGTCACTCTCAGCCACGACTCTTCCTCCGCTCACAACAAAACTGACTTAGATGATCAGCAGCCACGCGAGCCGCAGATGTACAAAACTTCACGATCAGCACTTCCGGGTCGTCATTCATTGGCCCATATCCCTGCATATGACCTGCTTACGTGATCAGCAGCCGACCAAAGTACACGCATCATGGATTGACACGGAGCTAGTTGGTCGGCTGCTGATCACGTAAGCAGGTCATATGCAGGGATATGGGCCAATTAATGAAGAGCCGGAAGTGCTGATCGTGAAGTTTTGAGCATCTGCGGCCCGCACAAAAGTCTCAAACTTTGTGTTTAGAGACAAAGTTTGAGACTTTTGTGAGGGCCGCAGATATGCCTGTGAAGGGCCTCATGCGGCCCTCGGGATGCGTGTTTGACATGCCTGCTCTAGGGGGTAAGCCTGCCTGTACATTATAAATGAATTACTAAATAAAACAGTTAAGGAATACTTGCTCGTTCAGACCATTTGGAGTGACCCTCAAATGGAAAATCCACTGTCATTTCCTCGGAGTATCAATCTATCCCAGTCGCTTTTTCTAGTGTGGTGTTTAACAACCTCTAAAACACAGTGATTTACTATTCTCTTGGTGATGTTCTCTAACATGCCTATCGATTTAAGTATCTCTACTATTTCTTATATCCCCGAGATGTTCACTGATGCATTTCCTCAACTTTGTTTTCCCTCCATGACGGCACACCTGAGAGGGATGCGACCACCAAGGACAGGAAACCTACTGAAATAAAAGGGCGGTACCTCTCCCTCGCATCAGCTGGTTTCCTATGCTTGATGGGAACTTTATTGCTGAAGCATAAAAATTCCTGACTGTGTGGCTTTCAGCCACCATACCCCAGTGCAGACATACCTCTTACCAACTTCAGTCTGTTTTAAGCGTCATCTTCCGCATCAACACAGCATTTATCTGATGAAGGTCCTTTCAGACCAAAAAGGTATCCACTAGCTGTTGACCTACTGACTGTAAATTCACCTTGGCTTGCAACATATCATCTTGATTGTCAAGTTTCATTATTATTGCTGGAAGAACAGGACGCGTGCTTGTACCCGTGGCTTTCAGGTAATGGAAGCACACTCCGCTTGTCCACTGTGGGCTTGTGTGTGTGGCTGTGACAAGATGCCTGGCATGTTTCCAGCCATCGCGCAGGAAGTTGGCATGCCAGATGATGTCAGTGGGGCACGCAGGAAGATGTTGGTGCGTTCAACTGATGCCTCAGGCGCAAAGCACAAGTGATGTTGGCATGGCGTACCTGGAAAAGATGGCGGTATGCTCCGTTAGCACCGCAGAACAGGATGCGATGAGAGATGGCATACGCTGGTGCATTCTGGCAGAAGGGCAGGCCGGAAACTGGGTCGGAGGAGGCTTTCGAGGCGGAAGACTCTGGTGGTCCCTCATCTAAAAATTAGGTCTGACCACAGGCAGGGCACTCATTCTCCGACTCTCCTTACTGACATATCCTGGAAGATCATCAGTAGCCTCATCAGCGTGGACACAGCAAGGGCAGCCATTCAAGTGGCAGGAGTCGTAGCTGTCCCAGTCAGAGGAGCAGAGTGACCCTGGACTCCTCGGTATCCAAAGAGGATATTTCATGTAACCCAGAACAGCCTCTGAATCCGGTTTAAGTGACGGTGGTGAGTGATCTTTGCTAATGTCACCATTGTAATAGGCCCCTTTCTTTGTATTATCACTAGGGAAGGCCTAAAAAAGCTAGTGCTAAAAGGAGCAACAAGGGAAGTTCGCTGTGCAAAATTCCGCTATCAGGTGACTGTCAGAAAAGACTCTTTTCGGCCTGTATTCATAGAGCTATTAGTGAGGAGATCCCTGGCCTCTAACCTTAAAACTGTCATCAGGGCATAGATGGAGTGCTCCCTGAAAAGGAAAAGAAATCCTAGTCCCTTCTGAATATGATATTTCCCTGATATCAGAAGGAGAATATTATTTTGAATCTTCTTCCACGGACAGTGACATACTCTTTTTAGGCTTAAAAGAGGAGAAAATTGCTAAATCCCTAGAAGATGTGCTGTTTGGAGGATTGGAGCAGAGGAAAAAACATTACCAAGGAATGGAAAAGACCTGAAAAAAAGGGCCCCCTACCCTTACCCTCCAAAAAGAGATACATTTTTTGAGGAGAAAGATATAGAGATATTGGACAAGGTTCCCAGAATAGACATCACAGTGTCAAATTCTTCACAAAGGTTAGCACTGCCATTTGAGGATTCTGGTGTTCTAAAAGACCCGCTGGGCAAAAAGGCAGAAGGATACCTGAGGCACACGTGGGAAGCTGCAGTGTGGGGTTTAAAACCAGCAATTGCAGGGACCTATACTGCTAGTTTTTTAATGATCTGGCTGCAGCAGTTAGATAAGACACCAAGGGGCAGTATTCTGGCTATTCTGCAATTAATACGAGGAGTGGCAGCATTCTTAGCAGATGAATCCGCAGATTATTTGACAGAGATGTCCGCAGGCTTGTCATATGTGGCTAGGCGGGCCTTGTGGCTTAAAAGCTGTCCAGGAGACTTCTGGTCAAAGAACAAGCCCTGCTGTATCCTGTGCAATGGCCAATTCTTATAGGAATAGATTAGACAACATTTTAGAAAATGCTGGAGAAGGGCTTAACCAGTTTTTTGGTGGCTGATCCAAAGAGGGAGTCCTTTTGGAGGAAGTAAATATAATAGAGGACTTCCTCCAGAAGAAAAAGGAAATGGGAGCAAATAATCAGAAAAGATCCTGGTTTTATGTTAAAAAGACCTTCAGGGACCAAAAAATCTTCCTATTGATGCTAATCAACTGGTGGGGGGAGGCTTTTCCCCCTTCATCCAGGCCTGAGAAAACATCTCTTCCAGCAACTGTATTCTAGATATAATAAGAGTAAACTTATTAATACATTTTTTGGGGATTCTTCGACAAACCTTCTTACTGACACCCCCCTCACCCACACAAGGTAATTAGAGGAGCAATTAGCCTTAGAGGTGGAGTGTCATGAACTGGGAGTGTTTGGTTGCCCCAGTTCGTCAGGAGATTTATTATATCCCACTTCCCAGTTTCGGTTTGGAACTTGCAGCTCTCTGGCGCCCCCTTACCCTCAGGTCATTCAGGGAACTACACCTAGGGTAAGTAGTTACCAGAAGGGCCGCCTTGCTGTGTACTGGCTACTGGGCATGCTGCAGTGAGGGCTATATAACTATTCCCAGATTATAAATCTGTCCATCACTGCCAGTCTCCCAAAATGCTCAGAACACTTCACTGCCAGCAGGTCCTGATTTTATAATTATCAGGTCAGCAATAATAATAAAATGTTATAGATTTTACTCCAAAAGAATAGGCAGTGTTTACAAAAGCATAAAAAAGTAAAAAAATGAGACAATTACAATATGTACAAAGCAATTAAAAATAACAATGGATTAAAGATGAAGGAACTTGGTTCTCATTCAATGTTATGCCATGTGGTGGCGAGGGGACCTTCCCAAATCATCAGGTCAGATTGCACAGCCTGTCGTAGCTGAATCCCCCGGCAAAAGACACCATCCTAATTGCACTTCATAATCTTATAATCTCTGTTCATGACCACTGAGTGGGCGGAGCTATGGAAGGTACTCCCCTTGTCCCGAAGATACCAAAACCTTATTAATTCCATATCTCTGGCTGGAAACCTCGTAGAGCGAAGGTGGTTCATCATTACTCTTGTTGTGGAATTAGTTTTCTATTAAGCCTAAACATGAAGTGGCTGTATGACCCGGTTAAGTAGAAATCCATTTCTTGGATTCTGCTGGTGCTGGAGCTTAGAAAACTCACGGGATGGTGGCTCTACCGACATAGATGCCAAAAATGTGAGATTCACACCTATATCAATTAATCGGGGCCATTATACTTCATCCGTAATAACCCAATCTTAGTCAAAGAACGTCCCATGTGCTTGGGACTGCTTTCTACCAGTTTGGGGGGGTCGTAAAACTACTCTCATGTTACAGTTGTGTAGCAGGGGAAAGGGAGGGGGGAGGAATTCTAGCGGGGGGGGGGAGAGGGGGGCTCAGCCATGTGCCTGCAAAGGGGCTTTGTGTGCATGCCCTACACAAACCTAATGGGGGAAGGGCATCACGTGTGTGTGTGCGTGCGCTGAGCTGGCATGTCATTTACAAAACCAAGAAGATGTAGCAGAGCTTTGTGTGTGTGGCTGGCACAATAAAGAAAAAATGTCATATTTCCTGACATGGAGGTCTTGGGTCTGGTAGGGAAATGGGTCTTGTGTGACATACCAGAAGAAGAAAAAGGAAGGGGGGTTTCATCCCCCCCCCCCTTTGTTTTGTTTTGTTTTTTTTTATAAAAAAAAGTAACACTATGTTCAGAACCATCATCGACTTGAAGAGCCTTAACAAATTCATAAAATACCAGGTCTTCAAGAAGCTACTGAAGCTACTGTTTCAGGATTGCTACATGGTAGTCATAAATTTAAAAGATGCATACTATTTTATCCAGCTACATCCAGACTATCATAAATTCCTAAGAGTCGCTTTATTTATACGAAGGGAAATAAAGCATTATCAGCTGAGAGCCCTTCCATTCGGCTTGTCTGTGGCACCAAGAATCTTCACCGAGGTAGTAGCCGAGATGACAGCCTATCCTCGAGTTCAGAATACTCTCGTTATCCCATACCTAAACGACTTCCTGGTTGTGGGAAAAATTAGAAAAGCACTGCAGAATAGCTGAGAAGCTCGGCTGAATTATAAATTCACTCAAGCTGAAACTAAATCCGGTGAATATACAGTCCTTTCTAGGTCTCCTCTTAAATTCAGAGTTGCAAGCTTGCCTTCAATGCATCAATTACCCCCTTGATTATTTAATCTTCAGAAACTTTCTTAACCTTGGCATTGCATAGACAGTACCAGCACAAATTGTATGGCACATTGTCATTTGGCAGATTGCCCTTGCATACACACATCTACCTTTAAAGGGAACCTGTCACCCCGGTTTTTCACTCGGAGATAAAAATACCGCTACATAGGGCATGAGCTGTGCTTTACAAAAGTGTTTTTTTTCTACCCTGATTCCCCACCTAAGCTGCCGAAATTACTTACCAAAGTCACCATTTTCGCTTGTCAATCATGCTGGTCTGGTCATAGGGGCGTGGTGACAAAGCTGTTTCTTCCCCCAGATCTTGCTTAGGTTTCCGTTGGTGGCGTAGTGGTTTGCGACTGCGCAGGTGACGAAAATAGCGCGCTCTGCGCTATATCCTTGGTGATCGGTGGGGGCGGCCATCTTCCTGTGGCCGCGCGTGCGCAGTTGGAGCGCTCTGCTGCCCGGGGCTTCAGGAAAATGGCCGCGGGATGCCGCACGTGCGCAGATGGGGATCGCGGCGGCCATTTTCCTTAAGCAGAGTTCGCATCTCGGCTTCAGGAAAATGGCCGCCGTGATCTCCATCTGCGCACGCGCGGCAGCCCGCGGCCATTTTCCTGAAGCCCCGGGCAGCAGAGCGCTCCAACTGCGCACGCGCGGCCACAGGAAGATGGCCGCCCCCACCGATCACCAGGGATATAGCGCAGAGCGCGCTATTTTCGTCACCTGCGCAGTCGCAAACCACTACGCCACCAACAGAAACCTAAGCAAGATCTGGGGCAAGAAACAGCTTTGTCACCACGCCCCTATGACCAGACCAGCATGATTGACAAGCGAAAACGGCGACTTTGGTAAGTAATTTCGGCAGCTTAGGTGGGGAATCAGGGTAGAAAAAAAACACTTTTGTAAAGCACAGCTCATGCCCTATGTAGCGTTTTTTTTATCTCCGAGTGAAAAACCGGGGTGACAGGTTCCCTTTAAATTCATAATTACAGTTCACTCACAATTCACCACACCACTGATCTGCTCACTTTTGTAATTTTTGTTCCTTTTGCGTCCTTTTGCGTTATTTTGGTAATACAAGTGCTAAGCTGCAATCATTCAGTGCCTTATATGCGTCACACACTAGTTACAGATCTATGCCTATGCTGTATCATTTCATATTCTCTTCCCTGTAACAAAATTGCTGCCGGGAGCTTCGTGTGCCACGGTGCGCATGTGCCTGGCTCTCAACAGGAGTGCACTGACTCAGTGGCACGTCATGAATGTCAACATGCCCTTCAGTGATGTGATGTGATCTGGGTCTTCCGCTCTGGATGTGTTCCCAGGACGCATGTGCCATCAACGACGGCGCCCGGTAATGGGGCACTTCTCATTATTAATTATGTGCAGCTGTGATCTCCTTATATATTTTTTGCATCTCCTCCCCTCACCACACTCACTGACTAAGCAGTAGCAAAACGGCATTGGAGTGGTATGAGGAGGTTGAGGTATGTCCTCTTGGTGATTTCTTATATAAGTATCTGTATCTACTCTATCTGTGAAATGTATTAGCACTTGCACTTTATTTACTCATCTAGGATCATGAATTATATTTCTTCTTAGCCCTTTTAAAATAGACAATAATTGGTGATTACTAGATATTATTTTGGGCTGAAGAAATATATCATTAATAACTCTAGAAGCAAATCAAATTTTAAATTGTTAAGCATGGTTATAGTTATTGCCGAAAATTCTATTTTGTACTTCATATTCATGATGTTACGTGCATGCTTTTTGTACTCAGGTACATTTATTATAATCAACATAGTATCGGAGCATATAATTTTTTACATCTACACGTATACCTGCACTATGGATCTTTCGTGTCTGTTAGACTCACCTGGTTTTATGCATAGTAATACTGATGTCTATATGCAGATAAGTGTGTTAGCAATATGCAAACATATCGCTCTTTTCCTTTGTCTTATCATCCCATAGCGCTATTTGGTTATAGAGTTTAACTACCGTATATACTCGCTTATAAGCCGACCCGAGTATAAGCCGAGGCACCTACTTTTGCCACGGAAAATTGGGTAAGCTTATTGACTTGAGTATAAGCTGGGTATTGTAAGAGTCATCTCGGTCTGGTAGTCGGGGGCAGGTATATCTCGCCCAGGTACTTGTCCTATGTGAATTAGGCCGCTCAGTATTTTCAGGATACTCAGGGGTTAATAAGTGTAGGAATAAAGGATGACCAGCTGGGGGTTTTCAGCGTCAGCTTGGGGCACACAGAATGCCTGTCTGTGTGAGACAAACGTGAGTGAGAGCTGTGCTCATGATCTGTGTAATGTTAGCTGGGAGGGAGAAGCCCCCCCAGTTGTTAGATAGCAACGTATTTGTTTAGTTAGCGCCGGACAGGCTAGGATTTATTTTTATTTTTATGTTTTGTTTTCTGTATTTGCTTTCACTTTAATAAACCTGACCTGAGGTCAGTCAACTTGGAAACCTGCTGTCGCCTCAGAGTTCAATGCACAAACCACGTGACCTTTGACCCCAGCAAAGGCGATCCCGGAGTGTTTTGTCGCATTGTGGTGGAGAACGCGGGCATCGCGTGGCACAGGTGACAGTATGGAAGACGTGGTGAAAGCCCTAGTACAGTCCACTGCCGTACAGCAGCAGGCCACTGCCGCGCAGCAGCAGGCCACTGCCGCACAGCATGAAGCTAATCGCTTGATGGCCGCACAGCTGAAGGAGTTAGTGGACATGACGGTTGCAGACCGCCAGCTTCTCCAACAGGTGGGGCAGCGCCTGGTGAGCATGCCTGAGGGGGACCCGGAAGCAGAGTCCAGAAGGATCCATGTGAGTCGATACTGGCAAAAGTTGACCGCAGAAGATGACGTCGAGGCGTACCTGACAACGTTTGAGCGGACGGCGCTGAGGGAGAAGTGGCCGAAGGCACGATGGGCCGATTTGATTGCTCCGTTTCTCTCCGGCGAGGCCCAAAAAGCTTACCATGACTTGAACCTGGACGTCGCTCAGGACTTTGAGAAGCTGAAAGTTGAGATCCTGGCCCGGCTAGGTGTGACGACGGCTGTCCGTGCGCAGAGGGTACACCAGTGGACATACCAGCCAGATAAACCGCCGCAGTCTCAGATGTTCGACCTGATCTACTTGACAAAGAAATGGCTGCAACCCGAGGTACTGACAACCCCAGAAATAATCCAGCGGGTTGTCCTGGACAAGTATCTGAGAGTGCTACCTCCAGCGCTGAAAAGGTGGGTAAGCCAAGGAAATCCCACGACAGCGGATCAACTTGTGGAGTTGGTCGAGCGTTATTCCGTGGCAGAAGGACTTCCCGACGAAACCGCTAGCACCCGGTCTGTGCCTTCTCCTCGTGGAACCGGTAAGACTGTTCCAGCGACTACGGGTGAAGGAAAATCGCCAAAAACTGTGGGGGAGGAACCCGGTACTGCTCGCACTCCGAGACCGAGAGTATGGGACGGTGGTCTCAGTAGGGGGCCTGTTAGGTGTTTCCGTTGCCGTGAGAAGGGCCATGTTTCTGCAAACTGTCCTGTTACCACTGAACCCATGCAGTGCGATGTTATAGACTCTAAGAAACGCATGTCTTTGGTTACACGGCTGGTGAATGTGAATGCGGGCCAAAATGATATAGCAAAACACCTGTGTGAATTATCTGTTGATGGGAAAAGTGTTGTGGCGTTACTAGACTCTGGAAGTGTGGTGACTCTGGTGAAAGCTAGTCTGGTGGCACTTCCGTCTGGTTCGTCTGACAAATTCTCTGTAACGTGTGTGCATGGTGACACCTGCTCGTACCTAACAGCGGTCATACCGATTTCCACTCCCTATGGGTCTGTGCAACACAAAGTGGGACTCGTTCCCGCATTGTTACATGATATAATCCTGGGTAGGGATTTCCCCCATTTCTGGCAGTTATGGGAGAATCAGTTGCTCCTTCACGGTAGCTGTGAACCTTCCCCCATGCCATCTGGAGGTCCCGAGTTCCTAGACGAGACCCCACAGGAAGATGTTGCTGGGGAGGTTATTGAACCCAACCCTCAGTACCCCTTCTCCGTTATGGCGGGGGAAACGGAGGAAACTGAAGAAACTGAGGAAACTCAGCGAGGGGCGGAGGCAGACGGCCATCCAGCACCCTGCCTGCCAGATTTGGGAGTTCAGTTGGATGACTTCCACAGCGAACAAATGAAAGATCCTACCCTGACTCAGGCTAGGAAAAATGTAAAAGTGATAGATAGCGTACCCGTAGAACCTGACACTAGGCTAGCGTACCCGTACATGGTTCTTGAAAATGATTTACTCTACCAGGTAGAAAAAAAAGGGGAAGACACTGTGCAACAGTTAGTGGTACCCAAACCTTATCGGCGGAAGGTACTGGACCTGGCCCACGGACATATAATGGGGGGACATCTGGGGGTACAAAAAACCACAGAAAGGATATTGCATTGTTTTGTGTGGCGTGGAATACACAATGATGTGCGTAACTATTGTGAGTCCTGTCCAGAGTGCCAAATCTCGGCACCTAAACCTCGGTTCTGTAGCCCTTTGGTACCCCTCCCTATCATTGGAGTCCCTTTTGAGAGAATTGGGATGGATCTGGTTGGGCCCCTTCCCCGGTCTGCACCGTGGGCACCAACATATCCTCGTCATCATGGACTATGCCACTCGTTACCCAGAAGCCATCCCTTTGCGTAACACTGCTACCAAAAAGATCGCCAAAGAGTTGGTACAAGTGTTTAGTCGGGTGGGAATTCCAAAACAGATACTCACCGACCAGGGGACTCCCTTTATGTCAAGGGTGATGAAGGAGCTCTGCAGACTCTTGCAAATAGACCAGTTGCGTACGTCTGTCTATCACCCTCAAACAGATGGCCTGGTTGAGCGGTTCAATAAAACCTTAAAACAGATGCTCCGGAAGGCGATAGACAAAGATGGGAAGAACTGGGATTACTTGTTACCCTATTTGCTGTTTGCCATTAGGGAAGTTCCACAGGATTCTCGCCTTTCGAGCTATTATACGCCCGTCGTCCCCGTGGACTGTTGGACGTCGCAAAAGAAACCTGGGAAGGTCAAGTCACTCCCTTTAAAACGGTGATAGACCATGTAACGCAAATGCAGGACCGTATTGCTGCTGTCATGCCCCTTGTTAGGGAACATATGTTACAGGCCCAGGGAGCCCAGAGACAAAGTTATGATAGAGGCGCCAAGGTCCGTACGTTTGCACCCGGGGAATAGGGTGTTGATCCTAATTCCTATGGTGGATAGTAAAAAGAGAAAACCAGAACAGATTTATCATGTGAATCTGATAAAACCCTGGAAAGACCGCGCTGCCCTAACAGCGGATGTGCCCCGTCCGGTTTGCTCACCGACCGTACCGGAGGTGCAGATTGCCGAGACTCTCTCTGAACGACACAAATCTGAGGTTAAGCAGTTTTTGTTACAGAACCAACAGTTTTTCTCGGAAAAACCTGGCCAGACTAGGCTAGTGAAACATGAGATTGTCACAGAGCCTGGTGTCACAGTTCATGTGAAGCCATACCGGATTCCGGAAGCACGCCGTGAAGCCGTCTCCCGGGAGGTGAAGGCAATGTTGGACTTAGGAGTCATTGAAGAGTCGCACAGCGCCTGGTCCAGTCCAATCGTGTTGATACCTAAGCCGGATGGCTCTATACGGTTTTGCAATGACTTTAGGAAACTGAATGCGGTTTCTAAATTTGATGCGTACCCTATGCCCCGGGTCGATGAGTTGATCGACCGGCTTGGTAAAGCCCAATACATTACGACCCTGAATCTAACAAAGGGGTACTGGCAGATCCCTCTGGCCGAGGCGGCCAGAGAGAAGACGGCATTTGCTACACCGGAAGGGCTGTTCCAGTATATCTACATGCCGTTTGGACTTCACGGAGCCCCAGCAACGTTCCAGAGATTGATGGATCGAGTCTTGAGGCCCCACAGGCAGTACGCTTCTGCCTACCTAGACGATATCATAATTTACAGCATGGACTGGGAAGCTCACCTCCGGAAGGTACAGGCGGTGATTGATGACCTGAGAGACGCAGGCTTAATGGCGAATCCCAAGAAATGTCACATCGGCCTTGAAGAAGCCCGATACTTGGGCTACGTCATTGGCAGAGGAGTGGTTAAACCCCAGATCGACAAAATACAGGCAATTCAAGGCTGGCCGCAACCAGTGAACAAGAAACAAGTTCAAGCTTTCCTGGGCATTGCCGGCTATTATCGCCGGTTCATACCCAACTTTGCGGCCATGGCTACCCCCTTGACGGATCTTACCAAAGGGAGGGATTCCGTCATGGTAAAATGGACCTCAGCGGCTGAAGAGGCCTTCCACAGTCTGAAACGGGCTTTGTGCTCTCAGCCCGTACTAGTGACTCCTGATTTCAGCAGCGAGTTTGTGGTGCAAACTGATGCTTCTGATACTGGTATCGGAGCTGTACTTTCCCAGGTAAGGGACGGAGTCGAACACCCGGTCCTCTACCTCAGTCGGAAACTGAATGTACATGAGCAGAGGTATGCCGTGGTTGAAATAGAGTGCCTAGCCATCAAATGGGCTCTCGACTCCCTCAAATATTACCTGGCAGGTAGGAAACTTAGGCTGGTCACGGACCATGCCCCTCTCAAGTGGATGCACCTCCACAAGGACCGTAATAGTCGGGTAACCCTGTGGTTCCTTGCCCTGCAGGCTTACTCTTTCACGGTGGAGCACCGCCCCGGGGTGCAGATGGGGAACGCTGATGCCCTGTCCCGAGTACACTGTTTCGAGAGTATTCTTGCTCGACCTGAGTGGTCTGAGCAGGGGGGAGGATATGTAAGAGTCATCTCGGTCTGGTAGTCGGGGGCAGGTATATCTCGCCCAGGTACTTGTCCTATGTGAATTAGGCCGCTCAGTATTTTCAGGATACTCAGGGGTTAATAAGTGTAGGAATAAAGGATGACCAGCTGGGGGTTTTCAGCGTCAGCCTGGGGCACACAGAATGCCTGTCTGTGTGAGACAAACGTGAGTGAGAGCTGTGCTCATGATCTGTGTAATGTTAGCTGGGAGGGAGAAGCCCCCCCAGTTGTTAGATAGCAACGTATTTGTTTAGTTAGCAACGGACAGGCTAGGATTTATTTTTATGTTTTGTTTTCTGTATTTGCTTTCACTTTAATAAACCTGACCTGAGGTCAGTCAACTTGGAAACCTGCTGTCGCCTCAGAGTTCAATGCACAAACCACGTGACCTTTGACCCCAGCAAAGGCGATCCCGGAGTGTTTTGTCACGGTATGCATTGTCTCCTCATCACCGTCCTGCTATGCATGGCTCCCCCTTCCTTGTCCTGGTATCAATGCTTCCCCATCCCTGTCTGCATGCCTCCCCTGTCATTGTATGCATGCCTCCCTCTTCCCTGTCCTGTTATTAATGCCTCCTTGCCCCTGTCTGCATGCCTCCTTCCATTCAGTCCATGTCTGCATGCCTCCCCCGTTCAGTCCCGGTATGCATGCCTCCCCTGTTCAGTCCCGGTATGCATGCCTCCCCTGTTCAGTCCCGGTATGGATGCCTCCCCTATTCAGTCCTGGTATGGATGCCTCCCCTATTCAGTCCCGGTATGGATGCCTCCCCTATTCAGTCCCGGTATGCATACCTCCCCTGTTCAGTCCCGGTATGCATGCCTCCCCTGTTCAGTCCCAGTATGCATGCCTCCCCTGTTCAGTCCCGGTATGCATGCCTCCCCCGTTCAGGCCCGATATGCATGCCTCCCCTGTTCCCCCGGCTTTCTGTACTATGACTCGTGTATAAGCCGAGGGGGGGCGTTTTCAGCACAAAAAAGTGCTGAAAAACTTGGCTTATACCTGAGTATATAGCACCTAAAGGGCTAAATATCTTGAATCTGGTCTTAAGCACTTTGAGGGGTGCAGTTTTTTTGAATGGTGTCACTTTTGGGTCACTTCAAGTTGTGGTGCAACCCTTAAAAAAATTGGTTTTGTAAATTTTGAAAAATTACTGATTTAAACTTTTAACTCTTCTAACTTAATAATAAAAAAAATATAAAATGTAACTGTTATAAAATAGACATGTGGTATAACTATCTGGTTTAATGATTTTGTCAATTTTTTTATATTTTTATAAATAAATGCAAATCATATCAACCAAAATTTATCACAAACATGAAGTTCAATGTGTCTCCAAAAAAACCCTCAGAAGTTGAACACAGTCCTAAAAACAAAAACAAACTTAATCATACTGCCTGATTTTATTTCCATTGATCAAGCCCTCTGGTGTTTGCATCAGAACTAGAGGACGTCACCTGAGGCCTGTGATCTATGTCAGGTGACTGGAACAGCACATCTTTAGATATCTCTGATGTGCTATTTCAATCCTTGCTGCAGAGCAGGTAATTATGAGTTAATTGATTTAACCCTTTCCCAGCAATGAGGGAGCTGCATGCTTTCAAATCGCCGTATATATATATATGCTGTGATGATCGCACGGGCTCATGCTTAGCGCTAATGCGATCAAATGCGGGTAACGGCTCTATAAGAGAGGTGACCCCTTGCATCAACCCGTGTGATCACTGCTAGATTTTAAGCCCTCTGATGCTGGTGACAATAGTGACAGCGACATCATGGGACATTGCAGAGAAAGGGATTATGACTGCATTGTGCCGATAGTCTCAATGGTGACCACAGGCCGAAAGATGACTGAAAAGAGTCACCATGAGACGGTGGCCTATCAACTCGTGCTCAGAGCAGGAGCTGACACGCCTCCTCCCTCTCTGAGAGACGCCGATCTAATGCCCTGCAATGCAGAAGCCAGTGATCTTTCACTGTAAAGTTGATGTCCCATCCTAGGTAAATGTAAAAATATTTTTTTTTAAATCCCAAAATAAAGAACAAAAAAGGAAAGAAAAATATGAATCCAATAAATAAATGTATGTATAAGTAAAAAAACAAAAAAGTACAAATTTGGTATCACCGCATCTGGAACAAACCACCCTATAAAACTTACACTAATTAACCCTTTCATTTCAATGAACACCGTAAAAAAATAGGTGTGTGACAGCAGCTAAACATAAAAACTATATAATTCTGGTAACGCTGGAATCGCACCGACCCAATGAATAAAGTCACCTAATCACTTATACCGCACGAGGAACGGCGTAGAAAATAAAGAAACAATTCTTCACTCGCTGTTGATTTTTTAAATTTCATTCTACCTCACAAAGATCGCAGTAAGGCTCAGCTTACATCTATCCTGCGCTCTACTCTGAGCTCTTACATCGGGGTTTCCATATAAATCTCTGAAGTGCCTAATTCAGACGGAACCCTGTGCGGAAGATTCCCCACGATAAGGCAGATAAAGACACTGTGGAACACCGTCTGACCTGTGATTCGGCGGTGACAGTCTTTTAGGCATGCAGATAATGCATGGATCACCACAGTTTTGTGCACTTCTGAAAGGGACAGTGCTGATCAGAGGCCAGACAGAGTCCAGAGTAAGGGTACCATCACACAGTGCCATTTTCATCGCTACGACGGCACGATTCGTGACGTTGCAGCGTCGTATAATTATCGCTCCAGCGTCGTAGACTGCGGTCACACGTTGCAATACACGGCGCTGGAGCGATAATTTCATGACGTATTTGCGATGTAGAAGCCGTTGGTTACTGTGCGCACATCGTATACAACCTGTGTCACACGATGCAATCATGCCGCCACAGCGGGACACTAGACGACGAAAGAAAGTTTCAAACGATCTGCTACGACGTACGATTCTCAGCGGGGTTCCGGATCGCAGTAGCGTGTCAGACACTACGATATCGTAACGATATCGCTAGAACGTCACGAATCGTGCCGTCGTAGCGATGAAAATGGCACTGTGTGACGGTACCCTAACTCTGCTGCATAATTATTGTGAATGACTCCCTCGGGGGTTTCATCTAAATCGTGTCACTTGGAGATTTGGATGTAAACCCTGATGTAAGTGCTCAGCGTAGAGCACCGGATAAATGTGAATCCAAATGGTATGTAAAATGTTCCCAACAAAAACTTTAACTCAATTCACAAAAAAGCAAATCTCCACTCAGGTCCGTCATCTGTCAGTGGAAATATATTGGGCTTCCAAATTATTGGTAGCAAAAATGGCTCTGTGAAAGCGCTATGGCTCCTCGCCCCCCCCCCCCCCCCCCCCAAAAAAAAAAAAAAAAAAAAGAAATTCAGCAAATTCTGCACTCTCAAATTCAAATACCCCCTCTCTTTTGAGCCCCACAGTGTGCCTAAACATTTTGCATCCACATGTTTAGCATTTCTGTGACAATGACAGCCCGCCTAATTTACGTGTGCTTGTTTCCTGCATGGGATGTTCACTACAACGTACTAGCACTGCAATAATTATTATTATTATTATTATAATACATTTTTTATAGCGCCATTTGTTCCATGGCGCTTTACATGTGAAAAAGAGGGCAAATATAGACAATACAAAAAACTTGAGCAAAAAAACAAGGCACTAACAGGTACAGGAGGAGGAAGGACCCTGCCCACGAGGGCACACAGTCTGCAGAGGATGGGTGAGGATACACTGAGAGAGTAGAGCTGGTTGTACAGCAATTCAGTAGGTTGAGGATCACTGCAGGCTGTAGACTTGTCGGAAGAGGTGAGTCTTCAGGTTCTTTTTGAAGGTTTCTGTGGTAGGCGAGAGTCTGATGTGTTGGGGTAGAAAGTTCCAGAGTATGGGGGAAGCATGGGAGAAGTCTTGGATGCGGTTATGGGAAGAAGAGATAAGAGGAGAGTAGAGAAGGAGATCTTATGAGGATCAAAGGTTGCGTGTAGGTAAGTACCGGGAAACCATGTCACAGATGTATGGAGGAGACTAGTTGTGGATGGCTTTTCATGTCATAGTAAGGGCTTTGAACTGGAGTGTCTAGATGATAGGAAGCCAGTGAAGGGCTTGGCATAGGGGAGAGGCTGGGGAATAGCGGGGGAGACAGATTAGTCAGGCAGCAGAGTGAAGGATGGATTGCAGTGGTGCCAGAGTGCTGGAGGGGAGGCCAGGGAGTAGGAGGTTGCAGTAGTCAAGGTGGGAGATAAGGGTGTGCATTAGTGTTTTTGTGGTTTTGTGGTCAAGGAATTCACCTATCCGGGAAATATTTTTGAGTTTGAGACAGGAGTAGGAAAGGGCTTGGATATGTGGCTTGAAAGAGAGGGCAGAGTCTAGGATCACCCTGAGGCACCGAGCATGAGGGACTGGAGAAAGTGAGCAGCCATTGATGGATAGGTCTGGTGGGAGGGGTAGAGTGAGATGGGGGAAAGATGATGAATTCTGTTTTGTCCATGTTCAGTTTTAGAATACGAGCAGAGAAGAAGGCCGAGATGGCAGACAGTGTGGGATGTTGGTGAGTGAGGAGGTGAGGTCAGGTCCCCGGATAGGTAGATCTGCGTCTCAATGGCGTAGAGAGAGAATCCCACGGTTTGCTGTACCATGAGCTGTCCCAGGCCGAAATTGTAGATGGAGAAGAGTATGGGTCCTAGAACTGAGCCTCGAGGAACACCGACAGAAGAGGCGAGGTGAGGAGGTGGTGTGGGAGAGGGAGACACTGAATGTTCGGTCTGTTAGCTATGATGAGATCCAGAATAGAGCCAAGTCTGTGATGCAAAGAGATGATAGAATCTGTAGCAGGAGGGATGCAAACTGCAATGGTAGTTTGCAATTTTCACTCGGCAACATCCACTGCTAATATATAGATATATTTACTGCGTATATGTTAAGTGCACACACTAAGACCAAAAGGTTGTGCATAACCCCCTGACGAAGGATCTATCCGAAACGTGCGTTAGGGTGTGCTGTACTTGGAGTGGCGGGTCTTAAAAGTATACACAATATTTTAATCTTATGCACAACCTTTTGGTCTTAGTGTGCGCACTTAACATATACGCAGTCAATATATCTACCGTATATATTACCTCCACTTTGTTTTCTTGCACCTTTCTTGACTATAGTGTCATATTTTTTCTTTAATTATTATTTTTGTCGCATATATTTTTTATATTGCACAATGCACTTTTTTATATTGCACTCAGCAAATATTGATTGGTGTTCACTGCTCATACATATTATTATATTTATTTTTTCAGGCAAATTATATACGCGCACCATAGCCTCATTTTTTATGATGGCTGTATAATACCTCATATGATCTTAAATTTTATTTTTGTATCTTTTGGGCCCGCCCCTTTGTTTTTATTTCCATTTCTTTTAATAACATGCATGTATTTTTAACCCCTTAACGACCGCCGATACGCCCGCTAAGGGTACTTAAACCACAGCGCCGTTAATTAACGGCGCTGTGGAAAAAGTGAATAGCGCCCCCCAGAGTCGGATTTTCTCTGGGGTCTCGGTTGCCGAGGGTAGCCGAGACCCCAGAGAACATGATTCGGGGGGTTTTACCGACCCCCGAGTTGCGATCGCCGGTAATTAACCGTTTACCGGCGGTCGCTACAAAAAAAAAAAAAAACGCGATTTGCCATTTAATTTCTCTGTCCATCGCACATCGGAGGACAGAGAAATAGGGTCCCCGATGGCCCCCAATAGCCCCCCAATACTCACCTATCTCCCCTGGTGCTCCTCGTGGCTCCCGATGGGCGCCGCCATCTTTTTTCCGGGAAAAAATGGCGGGCGCAGTGCGCCCGCCGCCCGGCACCCGGAAGATCTTTGGGGTCTCGGCTGCCGGGGGTAGCCGAGACCCCAAAGAACATGATCGGGGTCGGTGTTTACCGACCCCTGTTTTGCGATCGCCGGTAATTAACTGTTTACCGGCGACCGCAAAAAAAAAAAAAGCGATCTGTAATTCTCTGTCCTCTGATGTGATCGCACATCAGAGGATAGAGAAATAGGGGGATTCGGGGACCCTATCATACTCACCCGGTGTCCCCGGGTCCTCCTGCGTCTCCTCTTGCCGGCCGGCTTCTTCCTCTGCAAAGAAAATGGCGGGCGCATGCGCAGTGCGCCCGCCATCTGCTGCCATCTGCCGGCCGGCAGGAGAGACGAGTTGGGGCTAAAATTAGGGTTAGGGTTATAGGGTTAGGGTTATAGGGTTAGGGCTAGGGTTATAGGGTTAGGGCTAGGGTTATAGGGTTAGGGCTAGGGTTATAGGGTTAGGGTTAGGGCTAGGGTTGGGGCTAAATTTAGGGCTAGGGTTAGGGTTAGGCTACTTTCACACTAGCGTTTTTTGGCTTCCGTCGCAATGCGTCGTTGGAGAAAAAACGCATCCTGCAAAAGTGCTTGCAGGATGCGTTTTTTTCTCCATTGACTTGCATTAGCGACACATTGCGACGGATTGCCACACGTCGCATCCGTCGTGCGACGGATGCGTCGTGCTTTGGCGCACCGTCGGCACAAAAAAAGCTACATGTAACTTTTTTTGTGCGACGTGTCCGCCATTTCCAACCGCGCATGCGCGGCCGGAACTCCGCCCCCACCTCCCCGCACCTCACAATGGGGCAGCGGATGCGTTGAAAAAACAGCATCCTCTGCACCTGTTGTGCGGCGCTTACAACGCTAGCGTCGGTACGTGGGCCCGACACACTGCGATCGGCTGAGTACGACGCTAGTGTGAAAGTAGCCTTAGGCTACGTTCACATTTGCGGTCAGCGCCGCAGCGTCGGGCGCCGCAGCGGCGCCGCATGCGTCATGCGCCCCTATATTTAACATGGGGGCGCATGGACATGCGTTGTGCTGCGTTTTGCGCCGCATGGCCGCAAGCGTTGAACGCAAGAAACGCATCAAGTTGCATTTTTTTTGCGTCCAACTTTCGGCCAAAAACGACGCATGCGGCGCAAAACGCAGCGTTTTAGCGTGCGTTTTGCCGCGTTTTTGTTTGCGTTGTGCGCTGCGGCGCCGACGCTGCGGCGCACAACGCAAATGTGAACGTAGCCTTAGGCTTCTTTCACACTTGCGTCGGTACGGGGCGGTCGCAATGCGTCAGCCCGACGTACCGACGCACGTTGTGAAAATTGTGCACAACGTGGGCAGTGGATGCAGTTTTTCAATGCATCCGCTGCCCAGTCTATGTCTTGAGGAGGAGGGGGCAGAGTTACGGCCACGCATGCGCGGAAATGGCGGACGCGACGTACAAAAAAAGGTTACATTGAACTTTTTTTGTGACGACGGTCCGCCAAAACAACAACGGATCCAGTGCACGATGGACGCGACGTGTGGCCATCCGTCGGTAATACAAGTCTATGGGCAAAAAAGGCATTCTGTGGGCACATTTGCAGGATCCGTTTTTTGTCCAAAACGACGGATTGTGACGGATGCCACACGACGCAAGTGTGAAAGTAGCCTTAGGGTTGGGGCTAAAGTTAGGGCTAGTGTTAGGGTTAAATTTAGGGTTAGGATTGGGGCTAAAATTAGGGTTAGGGTTGGGGCTAAAGTTAGGGATAGAGTTGGGATTAGGGTTAGGGTTTGGATTAGGGTTGGTATTAGGGTTACGGTTGGGATTAGGGTTGGGATTAGGGTTAGGGGTGTATTGGGATTAGGGTTAGGTTTGAGGTTAGGGTTGAGATTAGGGTTAGGGGTGTGTTGGATTTAGGGTTTTGATTAGGGTTATGGTTAGAGTTGAGATTAGGGCTGTTTTGGGGTTAGGGTTGTGATTATCGTTAGGGTTGTGATTAGGATTATGGATCGGGTTGAGATTAGGGTTAGGGGTGTGTTGGAGTTAGGGTTGGAGTTAGAATTGGGGGGTTTCCACTGTTTAGGTACATCAGGGGGTCTCCAAACACGACAGACAATTTTGCGCTAAAAAAGTCAAATGGTGCTCCCTCCCTTCTGAGCTCTGCCGTGCGCCCAAACAGTGGTTTACCCCCACATATGGGGCATCAGCGTACTCGGGATAAATTGGACAACAACTTTTGGGGTCCAATTTCTCCTGTTACCCTTGTGAAAATAAAAACTTGGGGGCTAAAAATCTTTTTTTGTGGGAAAAAAAATATTTTTTTATTTTCACTACTCTGCATTATAAACTTCAGTGAAGCACTTGAGCATTCAAAGTTCTCACCACATATCTAGATAAGTTCTTTAGGGGGTCTAGTTTCCAAAATTTGGTCACTTGTGGGGGGTTTCTACTGTTTAGGTACATCAGGGGCTCTGCAAACGCAACATAACACCCACAGACAATTCTATCAAAGTCTGAATTCCAAAATGGCGCTCCTCTTCCGAGCTCTGCCGTGTGCCCAAACAGTGGTTTACCCCAACATATGGGGTACCAGCATACTCAGGACAAATTGGAGAACAAATATTGGTGTCCAATTTCTCTTCTTACCCTTGTGAAAATAAAAACTTGGGGGCTAAAAAAATCTTTTTTGTGGAAAAAAAAAATATTTTCTATTTTCACTACTCTGCATTATAAACTTCTGTGAAGCACTTGGGCATTCAAAGTTCTTACCACATATCTAGATAAGTTCCTTGGGGGGTCTAGTTTCCAAAATGGGGTCACTTGGGGGGGGTTTCTACTGTTAAGGTACATCAGTGGCTCTGCAAACGCATCATAACGCCCGCAGACCATTCTATCAAAGCCTGCATTCCAAAATGGCGCTCCTTCCCTTCCGAGCTCTGCCATGCGTCCAAACAGTGGTTTACCCCCACATATTGGGTACCAGCAGACTCAGGACAAATTGGACAACAACTTTTGGGGTCCAATTTCTCTTGTTACCCTTGTGAAAATAAAAATTTGGGGGCTAAAAAATCTTTGTTGTGGGAAAAAAATATATTTTTTATTTTCACTACTCTGCATTATAAACTTCTGTGATGCACTTGGGCATTCAAAGTTCTCACTACACATCTAGATAAGTTCCATGGGGGGTCTAGTTTCCAAAATGGGGTCACTTTTGGGGGGTTTCTACTGTTTAGGCACATCAGGGGCTCTCCAAACGCGACATGGCGTCCGATCTCAATTCCAGTCAATTTTGCATTGAAAAGTCAAATGGCGCTCCTTTGCTTCCGAGCTCAGCCATGCGCCCAAACAGTGGTTTACCCCCACATATGGGGTGTCGGCGTACTCAGGACAAATTGTACAACAACTTCTGGGGTCCATTTTCTCCTGTTACCCTTGGTAAAATAAAAATTTGGAGGCAAAAAGATCATTTTTGTAGAAAAAATGCGATTTTTTTATTTTCACGGCTCTACGTTATAAGCTTCTGTGAAGCACCTGGGGGTTTAAAGTGCTCACCACACATCTAGATAAGTTCCTTAAGGGGTCTAGTTTCCAAAATGGTGTCACTTGTGGGGGGTTTCCACTGTTTAGGCACATTAGGGGCTTCCCAAACGCGACATGGCGTCCGATCTCAATTCCAGCCAATTCTGCATTGAAACAGTCAAACGGCGCTCCTTAACTTCCAAGCTCTGCGGTGCGCCCAAACAGTGGTTTACCTCCACATATGGGGTATCGGCGTACTCAGGAGAAATTGCACAACAAAATTTGTGGTTAAATTTCTGTTTTTACACTTGTGAAAATTAAAAAAAATGGCTCTGAAGTAAAATGTTTGCAAAAAAAGTTAAATGTTCATTTTTTTTCTTCCACATTGTTTCAGTTCCTGTGAAGTACGTAAAGGGTTAATAAACTTCTTGAATGTGGTTTTGAGCAGCTTGAGGGGTGCAGTTTTTAGAATGGTGTCACACTTGGTTATTTTCTATCATATAGACCCCTCAAAATGACTTCAAAGGTGATGTGGTCCCTAAAAAAAAACATGGTGTTGTAAAAATGAGAAATTGCTGGTCAATGTTTAACCCTTATAACTCCCTAACAAAAAAAAATTTTGTTTCCTAAATTGTGCTGATGTAAAGTGGACATGTGGGAAATGTTATTTATTAACTATTTTTCGTGACATATCTCTCTGGTTTAAGGGCATAAAAATACAAAGTTTGAAAATTGCAAAATTTTAAAAATTTTCGCCATATTTCCGTTTTTTTCATAAATAATCGCAAGTAGTATCGAAGAAATGTTACCACTAACTTGAAGTAAAATATGTCACGAAAAAACAGTCTCAGAATCAGCGGGATCCGATAAAGCGTTCCAGAGTTATAACCTCATAAAGTGACAGTGGTCAGAATTGTAAAAATTGGCTCGGTCATTAAGTACCAAATTGGCTCTGTCACTAAGGGGTTAAACTATTACTGTCTTGTTGTTATTTCCAAGTACGGGCACTTTGTACTAGTGCTACTGTTTGCCAGATAATATGTAATAAAGGCATTTTTATTGGATAATTTTAGTATATTTTGTCTTATAATATTATACTAATTATATTTCTCTGGGATCCTACATTGGTTTTTTTTGTTCTCTTTAGGCTCATGATTGGGCAGACAGGTTCCATTTAAAGCAATGTTTCCCAAACTCTAGTCCTCACGGTCCCCAACAGATCGTGTGTTCAGGATTTTCTTAGTATTGTACAGGTGATAGAATTATTAAGGCAAATGGCCACATGTTCTTTCACCTATGCAGTACTAAGGAAATCCATATAACATGATCTGTTATAGGCCGTGAGGACGAGGTTTGGGAAACTGTGGTTAAAGTCTGGAATTCCACACTACGTGTTGCGCTAATATTCCCTCAATATTTCTTGCAGAGTGGTAAATATCAATATACTGGTGTGTTTCGAGCTCTGGGGAACATATACAGAACTGAGGGTGCTCGTGGTCTTTTCAGCGGATTGTCTGCCACCTTGCTACGAGATGCTCCTTTTTCAGGGATATATCTGATGTTTTATACACAAGCCAAGAGATTCACCCGGCCTTGTAAGTAGATTTTCTTTCATTTTTTCATAGAAGTTCATAGAATTCATAGCATTTCTTCAAAAAAAGTTCATTTTTTTTCTCATTAATGTGCACTCTGCACCCCATCTTGACTGAAAAAACAGAAATATAGACATTTTTGCAAATTTAATAAAAAAGAAAAACTGAAATATCACATGGTCATAAGTATTCAGACCCTTTGCTCAGACTCTCATATTTAAGTCATATGCCCATTTCCTTGTGATCCTCCTTGAGATGGTTCTACTCCTTCATTTGAGTCCAGCTACTTTTAATTAAACTGATAGGACTTGTTTTGGAAAGGCGCACACCTGTCTATATACAGTACAGACCAAAAGTTTGGACACACCTTCTCATTTAAAGATTTTTCTATATTTTGCATGACTATGAAAATTGTAACTTCACACTGAAGGCATCAAAACTATGAATTAACACATGTGGAATTACCGTATTTTCCGGCGTATAAGACGACCCCCCAACTTTTCCAGTTAAAATATGAAATCTTCTAAAAAGTCTGGGGTGGTCTTATATGCCATGTGTCGTCTTATAGGGCGGGTGACTAATGTGCCTTTTGGGCGGGGGGAGTGGTCCTGATGACGAAGAGGGGGGAATCTCACAGGAAAGTGTGAGTGAAGTATCCCCCATTACCTCATTGTGGCAGCGTGGGGTCTCTGTACTGGGGAGCGGCGGCTCCTCTTTGCGCCGCGTGGGTGTTCTGTGCTGTGGGGCGGCGGCGTATCTTCGTGCGTATCGGGACGAGATCTGAATCTGAGCATGTGCCGCCCCCAGCGGCCATTTTCCTGGAGGCCACCGCATCGCAGCAATGGAGCTGCCGGTGCCTCCGGGCTTTGAGAACATGCCAGCGGAGCCCCGACGCTGCACGAAGATACGCCGCCACCCCACAGCACAGAGCCCCGATGCTGCACGAAGATACGCCACCGCTCACCAGCACAGAAACCCCACGCTGCCACAATGAGGTAATATCGGGATACTCCACTCACACTTTCCTGTGAGACGTCCCCTCCCTTCGTCATCGGGACCACTCCCCCGCCCCCCCACCCACCCACCCACAATATGCACATTGGTTTGCACCTGGCGTATAAGACGACCCCCGACTTTTAAGAAGATTTTCAGGGGTTAAAAGGTCATCTTATACGCCGGAAAATACGGTATATACTTAGCAAAATAGTGTGAAACAGCTGAAAATATGTCTTATATTCTGGGTTCTTCCAAGTAGCCACCTTTTGCTTTGATGACTGCTTTGCACACTCTTGGCATTCTCTTGATGAGCTTCAAGAGGTAGTCACCGGAAATGGTCTTCCAACAATCTTGAAGGAGTTCCCAGAGATGCTTACCACTTGTTGGTCCTTTTGCTTTCACTCTGCGGTACAGCTCACCCCAAACCATCTCGATTGGGTTGAGGTCTGGTGACTGTGGAGGCCAGGTCATCTGGCGTAGCACCCCATCACTCTCCTTCTTGTTCAAATAGTCCTTACACAGCCTAGAGGTGTGTTTGTGGTCATTGTCCTGTTGAAAAATAAATGATGGTCCAACTAAACGCAAACCGGATGGAATAGCATGCCGCTGCAAGATGCTGTGGTAGCCATGCTGGTTCAGTATGCCTTCAGTTTTGAATAAATCCCCAACAGTGTCACCAGCAAAGCACCCCCACACCATCACACCTCCTCCTCCATGCTTCACGGTGGGAACCAGGCATGTAGAGTCCATCCGTTCACCTTTTCTGCGTCGCACAAAGACACGGTGGATCTCAAATTTGGACTCATCAGACCAAAGCACAGATTTCCACTGGTCTAATGTCCATTCCTTGTATTCCTTAGCCCAAACAAGTCTCTTCTGCTTGTTGCCTGTCCTTAGCAGTGGTTTCCTAGCAGCTATTTTACCATGAAGGCCTGCTGCACAAAGTCTCCTCTTAAGGCTATGTGCACACATTGCAGATTTGCCTGTGGACTCCTAGATGGGCTCCTAGATGGGCTCCTAGATGGGCTCCTAGATGGGCTCCTAGATGGACTCCTAGATGGACTCCTGTAATTCCTCATTCGTCCACTATATGCTCAGTGGCGCCGGCTAGATTGATCCAGATTGTCCGGGGTTAATCTGGCTGGTACTCGGGTTGGACGTTTAGTCACGCCCATTGCCTTTAAATAGTTTTGCTGGGCTTTGGGCGTCGCCGATTATAGCTTGTCTTGTGCCTGGTGATCTCGGTCTGGAGTGGTGGTCTAGGAGAGGAAATATCGTATCTGGTGGTGTATTATCCTTCGTTATATTTCTCCTTCCTATATTTGTACTGTTTTGCCCTGTGCACATTATTGTGTTTTCCTGTGTGTCTGCGGCGTGGTGCGTTTTTAGTTATTCCTGTCTCTGCTTTCTGTAGGGGTTGGTGTGAGGTCTTATCACTGGGTGGCGGGTAGAGGTTTCAGCTTAGTACTGAAACAGGACTCAGGGTCAGGCCTGGCGGCCCAGACATGCACACCTTCAGTGTAAACTCTGGGAGAGGGACAGACAGGGTTTCCCTAGTTTGAGGGATATTGCAGGGGCCCGGGTAATCAGCTGTAGTCTACCCAGTACCCCCGTGACATTATAATCAACCATATTTTTTTTATTCCATGGATCCCATGACTTCCATAACCCGCCAGTTGGAGGCGCTGTCCCTGCAGGTCACTGAGCTGAAGGGGGCAGTTCAGCAACAGGGTCTTGTAGTATCTAATGTGCAAGCTGAATCTGCAGGCAGAGTTGCTGAGCCAAAGTTTCCTTTACCTGAAAGGTTTGCTGGGGAACGCAGTAAATTTGTTACTTTTCGTGAATCTTGTAAACTATATTTTCGTATGCGCCCGATCTCCTCAGGTAATGAGGCTCAGCGTGTGGGCCTGGTGTTGTCATTACTGAACGGGGATCCTCAAGCATGGGCGTTTTCTTAACCATCTGATTATGCTGCATATAACTCAGTGGAGATTTTTTTTTTCTGCTCTTGGACTCATTTATGAGGATCCTGACAGAATGGGTCTAGCAGAATCTAAAATTTGCGCTATCCGCCAGGGGGAGCGTATGGCGGAGGATTACTGTTCTGAATTTCGCCACTGGGCGGTAGATACACAGTGGAATGATCCCGCGCTGCGGAGTCAGTTTGTTCATGGGGTTTCAGGAAGGGTTAAAAAAGCCCTTCTGATGTACGAGACTCCTGCTTCCCTAGAATCCGCTATGAGTCTTGTTATACGCATTGATCGCCGTCTGCTTCAGGGGGTGCAAGAGACGCCGCCTATGGGAGAGAGCGTAGGTACACGTGAGGTTGCTGCAGGTGAGCCCACGGAGCCTATGCAAATCGCAGGGGTGTCACATGTGAAGCATCGTGCCCCTTTGCTCAGGAAGCAGAGACCCTGTTTTTGTTGCGGTAAAACTGGTCATTATGTTAATACTTGTCCTCTGCTATCTAAGAAAAGCGCAACGGCGGAAAAACTACTAAGCTCAGAGGGTGTGGAGGAGGCCAATCTGAACTTATGCATATCCTCCATTGTGGTTTCTCAATGCATGCTCCCTGCCAAAGTTATGGTCGCTGGCAGAGAGCTGCCAATCACTGTGTTTGTGGATAGTGGTTCTGCCACTAATCTTATTGATGAGGAGTTTGCGCGCACAGCCGGTTTCAGGATCGAAAAACTGCCTCATCCTATCCGGGTGGTCACCATCAATGCTGCTCCTCTCCCACAGGGGGAGATTACTGAGTTTGTGGCGGAGGTTAAACTCCACATTGGGGTCCTACATTCGGAGCAAGTTACATGTAGGGTGCTCAGTAATCTGCCTGCACAAATGGTTCTGGGTTTTCCATGGTTGGCTATGCACAACCCGGTGATTGACTGGAAAACCCAGGACATCATCCAGTGGAGCGGATTCTGCCAGGAGAACTGCCTGGCCATGCGTGTGTCTGCTGTGACTCCTAGTATTCCTGAGTCTCTGCTGGATTTCGCAGATGTGTTTTCTGAGAAGGGTTGTTCAGAATTGCCACCACATCGTCTCTATGACTGCACTATTAGGTTAAAACCAGGGGCCAAATTGCCGAAAGCTAGGATGTTTAACATCTCTGGTCCTGAGAGGCAAGCCTTAAAAAACTACATCGCTGAGAGTCTGAGCAAAGGACACATCAGGCCTTCGTCCTCGCCTGTGGCAGCAGGGTTCTTCTTCGTTAAGAAGAAAGATGGCGGTTTACGCCCGTGTCTGGATTTCAGGGAGGTAAACCAGATTACGGTTCGTGACCCATACCCTATGCCGCTGATACCCGATCTGTTCAATCAGGTGGCTGGTGCTAGGTGGTTCTCTAAGCTTGACCTCAGGGGGGCGTACAACCTCATAAGAGTCCGTCAAGGGGATAAGTGGAAAAAGGCTTTTAATACTCCTGAGGGTCATTCTGAAAATCTGGTGATGCCATTTGGTTTGACAAACGCGCTTCGTGTATTTCAACATTTCATAAACGATGTGTTCTCTCATGTCCTGGGAAAATTCGTTATTGTGTACCTTGATGACATTCTCACCTATTCATGCGACCGTGATACTCATTTAGAGCATGTTAGGCAGGTAAACACCTGCTCAGAGAGAATAAGCTCTATGCTAAATTGGAGAAATGTGTATTTTCGGTTCAGGAGTTGCCTTTCTTGGGTTATATTGTGTATGCTTCAGGGTTTAAAATGGACGCCGCTAAGGTGCAAGCGGTGCTGCGTTGGGAACAGCCTGATAACCTAAAAGTGCTCCAGCGGTTCCTTGGGTTTTCTAACTACTATAGAAAGTTTATCAAAAACTTTTCTACCATTGCTAAACCGCTCATTGACATGACAATAAAAGTTACCGATTTCTCCACCTGGTCTGTGCCTGCTGTGCACGCATTCGAGTTTCTGAAGAACAGTTTTGCTTCAGCTCCCATTCTGGTGCAACCGGATGTATCGAAACTATTTACCGTGGAAGTCGATGTGTCTGAAGTTGGAGTGGGGGCGGTGCTGTCTCAAGGTTCATCCTTGAGCGAGTTGCGTCCATGCGCCTATTTCTCCAAGAAACTGTCGCCCGCCGAACGTAACTATGATATCGGCAACAGGGAGTTGTTGGCTATCAAGTTGGCTTTTGAGGAATGGCGACACTTTTTGGAGGGGTCGGTTCACCAGATTACTGTTATTACTGACCATAAGAATTTGCTTTATTTGGAGTCAGCCAAGCGTCTGTCCCCCAGGCAGGCTCGCTGGGCATTGTTTTTCACGCTGTTCAACTTTTTTGTTACTTACTGACCTGGGTCTAAGAACACTAAGGCAGATGCTTTGTCCAGGTGTTTTCCGGGGGGAGAAGCTCGGGAAGAACCGGTACCCATCCTCCAAAAAGGTGTAGTGGTCTCGGCTCTCACGACAGAGGTTGAGGCTGAGATTGCCGAGGCTCAGGAGGAAGTACCACCAGAACTTCCCGTTAACAAATCGTTTGTACTGCTCCATCTTCGCCTAAAGATGTTGGCAGAGCATCATGATGCTGTCCTGGCTGGTCACCCAGGGGTTAGGGGTACTTTGGAGTTGGTCTCGCGTCGGTTTTGGTGGCCCAAAATCCGACAGGACGTGGTCTCATACGTGTCAGCATGCACCACGTGCGCTAGGGCTAAGACGCCCCGCTCCCTTCCTGCTGGCACACTACTTCCTCTCGAGGTACCCAGTAGGCCATGGATGGAGATCTTCATGGATTTTATCATGGACTTGCCCTCCTCAGCTGGGAACACGGTCATCTTGGTGATTGTTGATCGGTTCTCAAAAATGTCGCACTTTGTGTCTTTGCCTTCGTTGCCTAACGCTAAGACTCTGGCTCAGGTATTTGTGCAGGAGGTGGTCAGACTTCACGGGGTCCCGTCTGACATCGTGTCTGATAGGGGTACTCAGTTTGTGGCAAAATCAGTCAAATGGTCAGACTGAGCGTATGAACCAAAATTTGGAGCAGTACTTACGCTGTTTTGTTTCTGACAACCAGGAGGAGTGGTCGACGTTCCTTCCTTTGGCTGAGGTTGCCATAAATAATCACCGCCAGGAATCTTCTGGGGAGTCTCCGTTCTTTTGTGTTTACGGGCACCATCCTCAATTTTGTACTTTGAGTCGGGGGGCTCTTCCGGCGTTCCTGAGGAGGACCTGTTAGGAGCACAACTGTCTTCCATCTGGAGGAAAGAGAAACAGTGCCTGTTGAGCGTGGGTGCAAGGTACAAACGTGTGGCTGACAGTAGACGTGTGCCAGGTCCGGACCTGAGTGTGGGTGACTGGGTGTGGTTGTCCACAAAAAACATAAGACTCAAAATACCATCCCTTAAATTGGGTCCTAGGTTTATTGGTCCGTTTAAGGTCGCCGCCATCATTAACCCGGTTGCCTACCGATTGGAGCTCCCTACGGTATATAAGATTCACAATGTGTTCCACAGATCGTTATTAAAAAAGGTGGTGGGTACTGTGGACTCGGCGCCGATGCCTCCTCCAGTCTTGGTGAATGGCAGTTTAGAGTTTGAAGTCTCCAAGGTGGTTGACTCTCGAGTGGTGCGCCGCACGTTACAGTACCTGGTACACTGGCGTGGTTATGGGCCGGAGGAGAGGTCTTGGGTACTAGCTTCTGCTATACATGCGGACCGGCTGGTCAGTATGTTTCACCGCCGCCATCCGGGCAAGCCGGGTCCTATAAGTCGTGAGGGCCCTGGGTGTTGTGAATTTGCGTTTTGCTCCCTCTAGTGGTCATTAGTGATTTGACACTGGAGCTTCTGTCTTCTCCTATATGCTCACCTGGGCCGTTAGTTCAGGGGCGTTGCTATTTAAGCTCTCTGGACCTTCAGTTCTATGCCTGGCATCGTTGAATTCAGAGCTAATCTGTTGTGCTCTTGTCCTTTGATCCTGGTTCCTGTATTTCAAAGCTAAGTCTGCTTCTTTGCTTTTTGCTTTGGTTTTGTTTTGTATTTTTGTCCAGCTTGTTCCAATCTGTATCCTGACCTTTGCTGGAAGCTCTAGGGGGCTGGTATTCTCCCCCCGGACCGTTAGACGGTTCGGGGGTTCTTGAATCTCCAGCGTGGATTTTTATAGGGTTTTTGTTGACCAGATAAGTTATCTTGCTTTATTCTGCTATTAGTAAGCTGGCCTCTCTTTGCTGAACCTGGTTCATTTCTGTGTTTGTCATTTCCTCTTACCTCACCGTTATTATTTGTGGGGGGCTTGTATCTTGCTTTGGGGTCCCTTTCTCTGGAGGCAAGAGAGGTCTTTGTTTTCTTCTCCTAGGGGTAGTTAGATTCTCCGGCTGGCGCGAGTCATCTAGCGATCACCGTAGGCATGATCCCCGGCTACTTCTAGTGTTGGCGTTAGGAGTAGCTATTTGGTCAACCCAGTTACCACAGCCCTATGAGCTGGATTTTTGTATCTCGCAGACTTACACGTTCCTCTGAGACCCTGTCCACTGGGGTCATAACAGTATGCCAGGCCAGTATTGAATGTTTGATGCATTGCAGAAGTGGGATTATAAGAAAGAAAATTTTGAGTTTTTTTTTTTTTTCTCTCTCATTTTTTTTTTTTTCTTTTCCCCTTTACCTCAGAGTGGCTTAAGCTTGCTGCAGACATGAATGTCCAGACCTTGATTACAAGTGTGGACCAGCTTGCTGCTCGTGTGCAGGGTATACAAGATTATGTTATCAGAAATCCTAGGTCTGAACCCAAGATACCGATTCCTGAACCGTTTTCAGGAGACCGATTTAAGTTTAGGAATTTCAGGGATAATTGTAAATTGTTTTTGTCCCTGAGACCCTGTTCGTCTGGAGACTCTGCTCAACAAGTAAAAATTGTTATTTCATTCTTACGGGGTGACCCTCAAGATTGGGCTTTTTCGTTGGCGCCAGGAGATCCGGCATTGGCTGATATTGATGCGTTTTTTCTGGCGCTCGGTTTACTTTATGAGGAACCCAATCTTGAGATTCAGGCTGAAAAAGGCTTGCTGGCTATGTCTCAGGGCCAGGACGAGGCTGAAGTGTATTGCCAAAAATTTCGGAAATGGTCCGTGCTGACACATTGGAACGAGTGTGCACTGGCTGCTAATTTTAGAAATGGCCTTTCTGAAGCCATTAAGAATGTTATGGTGGGTTTTCCTATTCCCACAGGTCTGAATGATACCATGGCCCTGGCTATTCAAATTGACCGGCGGTTGCGGGAGCGCAAAACCGCAAATTCCCTCATGGTGTTGTCTGAACGGACACCTGATTTGATGCAATGTGATAGAAAAACCGCAAATTCCCTCATGGTGTTGTCTGAACGGACACCTGATTTGATGCAATGTGATAGAATCCTGACTAGAAATGAGAGGAAAATTCATAGACGCCAGAATGGCTTGTGCTACTACTGTGGTGATTCTACACATGTTATCTCAGCATGCTCTAAACGTATATCTAAGGTTGTTAGTCCTGTCACCGTTGGTAATTTGCATCCTAAGTTTATTCTGTCTGTAACTTTGATTTGCTCACTGTCATCTTATCCTGTCATGGCGTTTGTAGATTCAGGTGCTGCCCTGAGTCTTATGGATCTCTCATTTGCTAAGCGCTGTGGTTTTATTCTTGAACCATTAGAAAATCCTATACCTCTTAGGGGTATTGATGCTACGCCATTAGCAGAAAATAAACCGCAGTATTGGACACAGGTTACCATGTGCATGACTCCTGAACACCGCGAGGTGATACGTTTTCTTGTTTTGCATAAAATGCATGATGTGGTTGTTTTGGGGCTGCCATGGTTACAGACCCATAATCCAGTCCTGGACTGGAAGGCTATGTCAGTGTCAAGTTGGGGCTGTCGTGGTATTCATGAGGATTCCCTGCCTGTGTCTATTGCTTCTTCTACGCCTTCGGAAGTTCCGGAGTATTTGTCTGATTATCAGGATGTCTTTAGCGAGTCCAGGTCCAGTGCATTGCCTCCTCATAGGGAATGTGACTGTGCAATAGATTTGATTCCAGGCAGTAAGTTTCCTAAGGGAAGACTGTTTAATCTGTCGATACCTGAACATACCGCTATGCGTTCATATATCAAGGAGTCTCTGGAGAAAGGACACATCCGTCCGTCTTCTTCCCCTCTTGGTGCGGGATTCTTTTTTGTGGCTAAAAAGGACGGATCTTTGAGGCCTTGTATTGACTATCGGCTTTTAAATAAGATCACTGTCAAATTTCAGTATCCTTTGCCGCTGTTGTCTGACTTGTTTGCCCGGATTAAAGGTGCCAAGTGGTTCACCAAGATAGACCTTCGTGGTGCGTACAACCTTGTGCGCATTAAGCAAGGTGATGAATGGAAAACCGCATTCAATACACCCGAAGGTCATTTTGAGTACTTGGTGATGCCTTTTGGGCTCTCTAATGCCCCTTCAGTTTTTCAGTCCTTTATGCATGACATTTTTCGGAACTATCTGGATAAATTTTTGATAATTTATCTGGATGATATTCTGTTTTTTTCTGATAATTGGGACTCGCATGTGGAGCAGGTCAGGATGGTCTTTAAAATTTTGCGTGAAAATTCTTTGTTTGTCAAGGGCTCAAAGTGTCTTTTTGGTGTACAGAAGGTTCCCTTTTTGGGGTTCATTTTTTCCCCTTCTGCTGTGGAGATGGACCCAGTCAAGGTCCGAGCTATTCTTGATTGGACTCAGCCCTCGTCAGTTAAGAGTCTTCAGAAGTTCTTAGGTTTCGCTAACTTCTACCGTCGTTTTATCGCTAATTTTTCTAGCATTGTGAAACCTTTGACGGATATGACCAAGAAGGGCTCCGATGTGGCTAATTGGGCTCCTGCTGCCGTGGAGGCTTTCCAGGAGTTGAAACGTCGGTTTACTTCGGCGCCTGTTTTGTGCCAGCCTGATGTCTCGCTTCCCTTTCAGGTTGAGGTGGATGCTTCAGAGATTGGAGCAGGGGCCGTTTTGTCGCAGAGAGGCCCTGGTTGCTCTGTTATGAGACCTTGCGCCTTTTTCTCTAGGAAGTTTTCGCCTGCTGAGCGAAATTATGATGTGGGCAATCGGGAGTTGTTGGCCATGAAATGGGCATTTGAGGAGTGGGCGTCATTGGCTCGAGGGTGCTAAGCATCGTGTGGTGGTCTTGACTGATCACAAAAATCTGATGTATCTCGAGTCTGCTAAACGCCTGAATCCTAGACAGGCCCGCTGGTCATTGTTTTTCTCCCGTTTTGACTTCGTTGTCTCGTATTTACCAGGTTCAAAGAATGTGAAGGCCGATGCTCTTTCCAGGAGCTTTGTGCCTGATGCTCCTGGAGTCGCTGAACCTGTTGGTATTCTTAAGGATGGAGTTATCTTGTCAGCTATTTCTCCAGATCTGCGACGTGTGTTGCAGAGATTTCAGGCTGATAGGCCTGATTCTTGTCCACCTGACCGACTGTTTGTGCCTGATAAGTGGACCAGCAGAGTCATTTCCGAGGTTCATTCCTCGGTGTTGGCAGGTCACCCAGGAATTTTTGGCACCAGAGATCTGGTGGCCAGATCCTTTTGGTGGCCTTCCTTGTCAAGGGATGTGCGGTCATTTGTACAGTCCTGTGGGACTTGTGCTCGAGCTAAGCCTTGCTGTTCTCGTGCCAGCGGGTTGCTCTTGCCCTTGCCTGTCCCTAAGAGACCTTGGACACATATCTCCATGGATTTCATTTCTGATCTTCCGGTGTCTCAAGGCATGTCTGTTATCTGGGTGATATGTGATCGCTTCTCCAAGATGGTCCATTTGGTTCCTTTGCCTAAGCTGCCTTCCTCTTCCGATCTGGTTCCTGTGTTTTTCCAGAACGTGGTTCGTTTGCACGGCATCCCTGAGAATATTGTGTCAGACAGAGGATCCCAGTTCGTTTCCAGATTCTGGCGATCCTTTTGTAGTAGGATGGGCATTGATTTGTCGTTTTCGTCTGCTTTCCATCCTCAGACTAATGGACAGACGGAGCGAACTAATCAGACTTTGGAGGCTTATTTGAGGTGTTTTGTCTCTGCTGATCAGGACGATTGGGTGACCTTCTTGCCGTTGGCGGAGTTTGCCCTTAATAATCGGGCTAGTTCCGCCACTTTGGTTTCGCCGTTTTTCTGCAACTCTGGTTTCCACCCTCGTTTTTCTTCGGGTCATGTGGAACCTTCTGACTGTCCTGGGGTGGATTCTGTGGTGGATAGGTTGCAGCGGATCTGGAATCTTGTGGTGGACAACTTGAAGTTGTCACAGGAGAGGGCTCAGCGCTTTGCCAACCGCCGCCGCGGTGTGGGTCCCCGACTACGTGTTGGGGATTTGGTGTGGCTTTCTTCCCGCTTTGTTCCAATGAAGGTTTCCTCTCCCAAATTTAAACCTCGTTTTATTGGTCCTTACAAGATATTGGAAATCCTTAATCCTGTATCCTTTCGTCTGGATCTTCCTGTGTCGTTTGCTATCCACAACGTGTTTCATAGGTCCTTGTTGCGGCGGTACGTTGTGCCTGTAGTTCCTTCTGCTGAGCCTCCTGCTCCGGTGTTGGTTGAGGGCGAGTTGGAGTACGTGGTGGAGAAGATCTTGGATTCTCGCCTCTCCAGGCGGAGGCTTCAGTACCTGGTCAAGTGGAAGGGCTATGGTCAGGAAGATAATTCCTGGGTGGTCGCCTCTGATGTTCATGCGGCCGATTTAGTTCGTGCCTTTCACGCCGCTCATCCTGATCGCCCTGGTGGTCGTGGTGAGGGTTCGGTGACCCCTCACTAAGGGGGGGGTACTGTTGTGAATTTGCGTTTTGCTCCCTCTAGTGGTCATTAGTGATTTGACACTGGAGCTTCTGTCTTCTCCTATATGCTCACCTGGGCCGTTAGTTCAGGGGCGTTGCTATTTAAGCTCTCTGGACCTTCAGTTCTATGCCTGGCATCGTTGAATTCAGAGCTAATCTGTTGTGCTCTTGTCCTTTGATCCTGGTTCCTGTATTTCAAAGCTAAGTCTGCTTCTTTGCTTTTTGCTTTGGTTTTGTTTTGTATTTTTGTCCAGCTTGTTCCAATCTGTATCCTGACCTTTGCTGGAAGCTCTAGGGGGCTGGTATTCTCCCCCCGGACCGTTAGACGGTTCGGGGGTTCTTGAATCTCCAGCGTGGATTTTTATAGGGTTTTTGTTGACCAGATAAGTTATCTTGCTTTATTCTGCTATTAGTAAGCTGGCCTCTCTTTGCTGAACCTGGTTCATTTCTGTGTTTGTCATTTCCTCTTACCTCACCGTTATTATTTGTGGGGGGCTTGTATCTTGCTTTGGGGTCCCTTTCTCTGGAGGCAAGAGAGGTCTTTGTTTTCTTCTCCTAGGGGTAGTTAGATTCTCCGGCTGGCGCGAGTCATCTAGCGATCACCGTAGGCATGATCCCCGGCTACTTCTAGTGTTGGCGTTAGGAGTAGCTATTTGGTCAACCCAGTTACCACAGCCCTATGAGCTGGATTTTTGTATCTCGCAGACTTACACGTTCCTCTGAGACCCTGTCCACTGGGGTCATAACAGTATGCCAGGCCAGTATTGAATGTTTGATGCATTGCAGAAGTGGGATTATAAGAAAGAAAATTTTGAGTTTTTTTTTTTTTTCTCTCTCATTTTTTTTTTTTTCTTTTCCCCTTTACCTCAGAGTGGCTTAAGCTTGCTGCAGACATGAATGTCCAGACCTTGATTACAAGTGTGGACCAGCTTGCTGCTCGTGTGCAGGGTATACAAGATTATGTTATCAGAAATCCTAGGTCTGAACCCAAGATACCGATTCCTGAACCGTTTTCAGGAGACCGATTTAAGTTTAGGAATTTCAGGGATAATTGTAAATTGTTTTTGTCCCTGAGACCCTGTTCGTCTGGAGACTCTGCTCAACAAGTAAAAATTGCTATTTCATTCTTACGGGGTGACCCTCAAGATTGGGCTTTTTCGTTGGCGCCAGGAGATCCGGCATTGGCTGATATTGATGCGTTTTTTCTGGCGCTCGGTTTACTTTATGAGGAACCCAATCTTGAGATTCAGGCTGAAAAAGGCTTGCTGGCTATGACTCAGGGCCAGGACGAGGCTGAAGTGTATTGCCAAAAATTTCGGAAATGGTCCGTGCTGACACATTGGAACGAGTGTGCACTGGCCGCTAATTTTAGAAATGGCCTTTCTGATGCCATTAAGAATGTTATGGTGGGTTTTCCCAGGGCCTCCAGACAGCGATCACAGGGCCTCCAGACAGCGATCACAGGGCCTCCAGACAGCGATCACAGGGCCTCCAGACAGCGATCACAGGGCCTCCAGACAGCGATCACAGGGCCTCCAGACAGCGATCACAGGGCCTCCAGACAGCGATCACAGGGCCTCCAGACAGCGATCACAGGGCCTCCAGACAGCGATCACAGGGCCTCCAGACAGCGATCACAGGGCCTCCAGACAGCGATCACAGGGCCTCCAGACAGCGATCACAGGGCCTCCAGACAGCGATCACAGGGCCTCCAGACAGCGATCACAGGGCCTCCAGACAGCGATCACAGGGCCTCCAGACAGCGATCTCCTCAGGCCTCAGAAATGCAGCCTGGGACTTCTGGCCGGCGCAGCAGGGAGCAGGGAGCAGCGCAATGCCGCCCAAACAACACAGATCCGACGCAGAGGCCTGGGACTTCCGGGAGCTGCGCCTGGCCTACCGGAAGTCCCAGGCCTAGACGCTCTGCACCGGAGCTCTGTTGTTTGGACCCACAGACCTCCTGCATGGCATCCGATCCGATAAAAAATCGGATCGGATGCCATTAGTGTTGAGCATTCCGATACCGCAAGTATCGGGTATCGGCCGATACTTGCGGGTATCGGAATTCCGATACCGAAATCCGATACTTTTGTGGTATCGGGTATCGGTATCAAAACAACATTAATGTGTAAAATAAAGAATTAAAATAAAAAATATTGCTATACTCACCTCTCCGACGCAGCCGTGACCTCACCGAGGGAATCGGCAGCGTTGTTTGCTTAAAATTTGCGCTTTTCCTTCCTTACGTGAAGTCCCGGCTTGTGATTGGTCGCGTGCCGCCCATGTGGCCGCGACGCGACCAATCACAGCAAGCCGTGACGTAATTTTAGGTCCTTCAGGATTTTAAAATCACGTTCTGGCTTGTGATTGGTCGCGTCGCGGTCACATGGGCGACGCGACCAATCACAAGCCGGGACATCACGGGAGGCAGGACAAGCGCGCATTTTAAGCGGGACGCCGGGAGCAGGTAAGTATCGCATATTCACCTGTCCTCGTTCCACACGCCGGGCGTCGCGCCATCTTCCCGGCGTCTCTCCGCTCTGACTGTTCAGGCAGAGGGCGCGATGACGCATATAGTGTGCGCGCCGCCCTCTGCCTGATCTGATCAGTCAGTGCGGAGAGACGCCGGGAAGATGGTGCCGAGGAGCTGCAAGCAAGACAGGTGAGTATGTGTTTTTTTTTTTTTTTTTTTATTGCAGCAGCAGCAACAGCTATGGGGCAATAATGGACGGTGCAGAGCACTATATGGCACAGCTATGGGGCAATGGTGCAGAGCACTATATGGCACAGCTATGGGGCAACGGTGCAGAGCACTATATGGCACAGCTATGGGGCGACGGTGCAGAGCACTATATGGCACAGCTATGGGGCAACGGTGCAGAGCACTATATGGCAGAGCTATGGGGCAATAATGGTGCAGAGCACTATATGGCACAGCTATGGGGCAATAATGGTGCAGAGCACTATATGGCACAGCTATGGGGCAATAATGGTGCAGAGCACTATATGGCACAGCTATGGGGCAATAATGGTGCAGAGCACTGTATGGCACAGCTATGGGGCAATGGTGCAGAGCACTATATGGCACAGCTATGGGGCAATAATGGTGCAGAGCACTATATGGCACAGCTATGGGGCAATAATGGTGCAGAGCACTATATGGCACAGCTATGGGGCAATAATGGTGCAGAGCACTATATGGCACGGCTATGGGGCAATAATGGACGGTGCAGAGTACTATATGGCACAGCTATGGGGCAATGGTGCAGAGCACTATATGGCACAGCTATGGGGCAATGGTGCAGAGCACTATATGGCACAGCTATGGGGCAACGGTGCAGAGCATTATATATATGGCACAGCTATGGGGCAACGGTGTAGAGCATTATATATATGGCACAGCTATGGGGCAACGGTGCAGAGCATTGTATATATGGCACAGCTATGGGGCAACGGTGCAGAGCATTGTATATATGGCACAGCTTTATGTGGAGCATCTATGGGGCCATAATGAACGGTGCAGAGCATTATATGTGGCACAGCTTTATGTGGAGCATCTATGGGGCCATAATGAACGGTATGGAGTATCTATTTTTAATTTTGAAATTCACCGGTACCTGCTGCATTTTCCACCCTAGGCTTATACTCGAGTCAATAAGTTTTCCCAGTTTTTTGTGGCAAAATTAGGGGGGTCGGCTTATACTCGGGTCGGCTTATACTCGAGTATATACGGTAGATAGATATACATAGATAGATAGATATACATAGATAGATAGATAGATGGATAGTTAGGCTACTTTCGCACATCAGGTTTTTGCCGTCATGCACAATCCGGCGAGTTTTGAAAAAAAAAAAAAGATCCTTTTTTTTTTTTTCGCCGGATCCGTTTTTTTCTGAGTTGTATTAGCGACCGAATTGCGCCTGATGGCCACATGTTTCATCCGTTTTTTGCCGGATCCGTAAGAAAAAACTGTTTCCGCCAGACGGAGATAACATACAGAGGAAAGTTTTTTCTGTCCCGTGAAAAAACGCACAGCGACGGATCCGGTAACTCTGTGTTTTCTGTATATATATATATATGCAGGGAAAGAAAGTTACCTCTAAACAAAAGCATAAAGTGTGTGCACTCTGTGATAGAAGCCTTCCCAAAGCATATGAGAAGCGTATGTGCCGCTCATGCATAGAGAAAACTGTATCCGAAGAGTCATCATCTTTACTTCAGAGTATAAAGGATATTGTGAGAAACGAGGTGCAGAGCACAGTAAAGGAGCAGTTAAAACATCATGGATTGCAGAGCTCCGTAAACCCACCCTCTACGCCTGCCCAAATATCTGATGTAGAATCCGAGGGTGAACTGGGGGAACTTCCGCCCGAGGAGGGTTCGGACCTGGACTCTTCAGATGAAGAGTGTGGCTGGCCATATATGTTATCAGAAGACATGGGGAAGTTGCTAAAACTGGTCAGGTCCACCCTGGGGGTTGAGACGCCAAAAGAAAAGCAAACGATTCAGGACTCCATGTTCAGTAATTTAGAGGATAAAAAACGGAAAGTTTTCCCTTTTCACGATAACATATTAAATCTTATCAAAAAAAGAATGGAAAAAAACGAATAAGAGGATTTCAGTTCCCCAGGCTTTAGGCGAGAAATGGGAAAAAGCGCCTAGGTTGGATGCGGCTATCGCAAGTACCTCCAGGGGCATAGCACTTCCCTTCAAGGATATGGGGGCCCTAAAAGACCCCCTAGATAAAAAGGCGGATGCCTTTCTAAAATCAGCCTGGGAAGCCTCAACTTGGGTGTTCAAGCCTGGAGTAGCGGCTACCTGCACTGCCCGTGCCATGGTTAAATGGCTGGAGGAACTAAGCGACCAAATAAAAAACAAGTGTCCAAGAGACAGACTTCTAGAAGTCATCCCTCCACTTCAAAATGCAGCGGGATTCCTGGCGGACGCTGCCATTGATTCGGTACGGTTTGCTGCCCGGGCTAGTGCCCTCTCTAATTCAGGAAGAAGAGCGTTATGGTTAAAAAACTGGAATGCTGATTTTCAATCAAAAGTGAAGCTCTGTGCTGTACCCTGTGAGGGGCAATATTTATTCGGCAGGGCTTTAGATGAAATTTTAGAAAAAGCGGCGGACAAGAAGAAACACTTTCCTCCACCTCCCTTCTTTAAACGACGTTGGTATGACAATCGTCGGTCCTTTCGAGGATCGGGTAGAGGCCGGAGCCGCCCAACGGATAGAACCACACGGGGGAAACCCTGGGGTGAAAAAAGAGAAAGAGGGTTTCTTTTCAATAAACCTCCAAAACCAGATCCCAAACAATGACGCCATATTCCAGGTGGGAGGAAGGTTACGGTTTTTTGTCCATCAGTGGGTAACCTTACAGCCGTCTCCATGGATAATCAACTTGTTATCAGACGGTCAGACGGCCTACGATTAAACTTCATCTCCCTGCCTCCTCACCGAATAAAAGTTACTCGGGTGGCCAAAAAGAACCAGTTAGTTCTCGAGAAAGAAGTTCGTCTTCTTTTAGACAAAAAAGTCCTGGTAAGAGTACCTCCACAGGAAATAGGGAGGGGGTTTTACAGCACCCTTTTCCTCACTCCAAAACCGGATGGGTCATTAAGAACAATTTTCAACTTAAAAGAATTAAACAAATTCATCCGAGTGGAAAAATTCAAAATGGAGACTCTGAGAACTGCGGTAAAACTGCTGTATCCAGGATGTTACATGGCAGTCATAGACCTTACCGATGCCTATTATCATGTACCAATCAGCAGAGAGCATCAACAATTCCTGAGGTTGGTTGTGCAGCTGGTCTACACCCACCTACAATACCAATGTCTCCCCTTTGGGGTATCAGTGGCTCCTCGTATTTTTACAAAAATAATTTCGGAAGTAGCATCCTTCGTAAGGAGAGAAAACATTCTACTAGTGCCCTATTTGGACGATTTCCTCCTTATAGCCGACAATCAAGAAGATTGCATAAAAGCAGTTACGACAGTACGAGAGCTGCTTACCAAACTAGGGTGGATAATAAACTTAAAAAAATCAAGATTGATTCCAGTCCAGATACAAGAGTTCCTGGGGATACAATTAAATTCAATCAGACAAGTCTGTATCCTTCCAGACAGAAAAGTCGAGGCCATAAAACAACGGGTAAGACAAATACAGGTGGCCCAATATGTCTCGGTGAGGGAAGCCATGTCCCTCCTAGGTATGCTAACTGCAACAATTCCAGCAGTCCAATGGGCACAACTTCATTCAAGGGACCTACAGTGGCAGATCCTGTCAGAACAAACAAAAATACCTTACAACTTAAATCGAAGAATCGTATTTTCACAACATGTACGGGACTCTCTAAGCTGGTGGCTAGATTCCGAAAATCTAAAAAAAGGGGTCCCATGGTCAATCCAGAATCCGGTGGTACTAACCACGGATGCGAGCCCGTTAGGTTGGGGGGCACACCTATCAGATCGGATCCTACAGGGTCTATGGGATCCACAAATGCAATTAGCCTCCTCAAACTTGAAGGAATTAACAGCGGTAAGGCAAGCGATTCTTCAAACGGAAGAGGATGTCAAAGGAAAACATCTGGTAGTGTTGTCCGACAACAGCACAACGGTGTCGTATATAAATCGACAGGGGGGAACCAGATCAAGTCCCCTAATGGAAGAAGCAGAAAGACTATTTCTTTGGGCCGAAAACCACCTTTTATCTCTTACAAGTACACACTTAAAGGGGTCGGACAACTTTGTTGCAGATTTTCTGAGTCGTCACGTCCTGCACCAAGGCGAGTGGTCGCTAAATAAAAAAATATTTGGAGAAATCTGTGCCATCTGGGGGCTTCCTCAAGTGGATCTTTTTTCCACAAGGCAGAATCGAAAAGTAGAAAGATTCTACTCTCTAAACCCGAAAGAGAACCCGGAAGGAGTAGATGCGTTACTGCACCAATGGAGATTCCAACTAGCCTATGCGTTTCCCCCAATCCCATTAATCCCCACAGTCCTGAAGAAGATCCGAGAAGAGAAATCACGCATAATCTTAATCGCACCCTTCTGGCCAAAGAGAGCTTGGTTCACTTGGCTCAGACGTATGTCCATCTCGGACCCATGGATACTTCCAGAGGTTCCAAACCTTCTGCACCAGGGTCCAGTGACACATCCTCAGGTTCACAGCCTACACCTTACTGCTTGGAACTTGAGAGGGGACTTCTGCTAGCAAAGGGGTTCTCGGATCCGTTGGTGACTACTCTACTGTCCAGTAGAAAGATCACGGCTGATAAATACCAAAGGGTATGGGGAAAATTTTTAGAATTCTCAGGCCGACGGATAACAGATACCGTTCAGAAAGTCCCTATATCAGAAATCCTAGAATTTCTCCAAAAGGGGCTGGAGAGAGGATTATCTACCAGCACCCTAAAAGTGCAAGTCTCGGCGCTTAGTGCCCTGTTTGACCAAAAATTGGCTGATCACCCCTGGGTGTATAGGTTCATTCGGGCCTCCTTTACAGCCAGACCATTTAAACCTCGTCCAAAGGTCGCTCCCTGGGATTTAAATTTAGTTTTAAATGCCTTGACCTCCTCTCCCTTTGAGCCTCTTTCCTCCATATCGGAAAAAGCGCTAACTTTAAAAACGGTCCTTCTCATTGCCCTTACCTCAGCCAGACGCATTAGTGAGCTTCAGGCTATATCTATAGACCCTCCTTACACTACATTTCTAGAGGACAGGGTAATTATAAAATCTGATCCGGCCTTCTTACCAAAGGTCAACTCGAAATTTCACAGGGACCAGGAGATAGTCTTGCCTTCATTTTGTGCCAATCCAAAATCCCAGGGAGAAGAAACCTTCCATTGCTTGGACGTCAGACGTTGCCTACTTCAATATATAGAAGTGACAAAACCATGGCGACAGTCTTCAGCCCTTTTTGTCTCCTTTCAGGGGGCAAACAGGGGAAAAAAGGCCACAAAATCAACCATTGCACGATGGCTCCGTATGGCTATATCACTTTCCTATTCCTCGTCGGGGCAGGTCCCTCCACCTGGTGTTACGGCCCACTCTACTAGGGCTATTTCCACATCTTGGGCAGAGAGGGCAAATGCATCGATAGAGCAAATCTGTAATGCAGCAGTATGGTCTTCACCCTCTACTTTCTTCCGCCATTATAGATTAAATCTAGGGCTATCAGATCTTGCCTTTGGTAGAAAAGTACTATCTGCCGTTGTCCCACCCTAGAGGTTCTTTCTATTTCTTCCTCTCATGTACCGGTGCTGTCATGGGGAAGGGAAAAAATGATAATTACTTACGGGTAATTTGATTTTCCAGATCCATGACAGCACCGTTCTAGTTCCCGCCCTATCTTGGTGATGGTGTGTGATTCACAAAAAAAAAAAAAAAAACCACAAACAAAAGATGGGGTAATAACCACTTAACATAACAATAGATAAATAGTCTTAGAGTTTAAAATAATGTATATATGCCTAAAACTAACATAGCGGTTACCTTACATTCTCTGTAAACAAACTGAGGAGAGAGGTGCCGCCCCCATCTTTTATCTCCTATGCAGGTTTCCTGTTCTTGGGGGTGGGACCATCTCTCATGTACCGGTGCTGTCATGGATCTGGAAAATCAAATTACCCGTAAGTAATTATCATTTCTTCGCCGGATCCGTCGCTGTGCGTTTTTTTGCCGGACAGAAAAACCGTTGTTCTGTATGTTTTCTCCATCCGCCGGAAACAGCTTTTCTGACGGATCCGGCGAAAAACGGATGAAACGTGAGGCCATCAGGCGCAATCCGGCGCTAATACAATGTTATGAGAAAAAAACGGATCTGGCGGAAAAAAACGGATCCGTTTTTGTCAAAACTCGCCGGATTGTGCTTGACGGCAAAAACCTGATGTGTGAAAGCAGCCAGATATATGGATAGATACATCTATGTATCTATAGATATATCTATCTATAAATATATCTATAGATAGATATATCCATAGATATATAATAGCAAGGCCGATGTTTCTTAATGAGCGTTTACTTAAGAAAAAAGAAAAAAAATGTTGTGGGCTCCCGCGCAATTTTCTGCGCCAGAGGGGGAAAGCAGAGGGCCGGGGGCCAATATTTGTAGCCTGGGAAGGGGTTAATACCCATGGCCCCTCTCTAGGCTATGAATATCAGCCCGCAGCTGTCTGCGTAGCCTTTACTGGCTATTAAAATAGGGGGACCCCCAAAAAACAATGACGTGGGGTTCCCCTATATTTTATAGCCAGAAAGGCTACGTAGACAGCTGCAGGCTGATATTCATAGCCTAGAGAGAGGGGTCATGGATACTGCCCCCCCCCGGCTACAAATACCAGCCCACAGCCGCCCCAGAAATGGCGCATCTGTGAGATGCGCCAATTCCGGCACTTAGCCCTCTCTTCCCACTCCCGAGTAACGGTGGGGTATGGGGTAATAAGGGGTTAATGTCACCTTGCTAATGTAAGGTGACATTAAGCTGTGTTAATAATGGAGAGGCGTCAATAAGACGCCTAGCCATTATTAATCCTAGAGTAGTGGGAGTAAAAATTTTTTTTTTTTTTTTATAAGACAGACAGAAAAAAGTATTTTATCATTCTTAATTTAACCATAGTTACCATACTTGAGCGCCTGCAAAAAACAAAAAATAATAAACTGTATACTCCCTGTCCGACGCAGTCCAATTAATAACGAGGGTCCCAAGACAATCTCCCCTATAGAACAGTGACATCAGGTGATGTCACTACTCTATAGGACCTCCAGTGACACACTGACAGGAGACAATGGCTCCTGCAGTGCATCACTGAAGAGGTTACCTCAGTTCAGGGTCTCACTTTATGGCATTGCTGCGTGGGAACTTCTTCACACAGCAATGCCACAAGTGAGACTAGGGACTATTTTTTACAGTGGCGGAGGAATACAGTGCGGAAGGATATCTTCGGTCATTATATTCCTAGAGCCCCTAGAGAGCAGTCGCTTCAGCTGATGCTCTCCACGGGAGATCGTCGTGGGACACTCACTTTTATTGGATTTTTGCGGATCAGAGAGTATAGTGTTTGTTTATTATTTTAACATTTTTTTACAGGTGACACTGGCTTCGGGGATCAAAGTGACAAGTGATGGTGAGTATGTACTCTGTTATATGTACTGTATGTCTATATGTATGTAATGTATGAATGTGTTGCATGTAGTATGTTGCGTGTAGTATGTTGCATGTAGTATGTTGCATGTATGTCTGTGTTTTGTTCTTTTACATTCAACACATTAGCTGGATGATGGGACTACTACTGTCCCATCATTGGCTAATGTGTGACTGTGTCATTGTAGCAGGCATAGCCCGATGGAACTTGTAGTCCCATCGGACGATGCCTGCAGACACACACATAGACCCCCGGCAGGCCCGCACAGACCCCCCCGGCAGGCCCGCACAGACCCCCCCGGCAGGCCCGCACAGACCCCCCGGCAGGCCCGCACAGATCCCTGACGGTCCCGCACAGACCCCGCCAGCGCACACAGAAACGCACAGTCTCCGCCCTCGCACCGCCTACACTCTTCCTCCCTCCCGATCTGCAGCGTTTCACCACAGCTAAACCGCAGATCTTTTTTATATCTGCGGTTTTGCTGCGGAAGTGCCCGACTCAATACAAGTCAATGGGTGCAGAAACGCTGCAGATCCGCACAAATAATTGACATGCTGCGGAAAATACAACGCTGCGTTTCCGCGCGTTTTTTTCCACAGCATGTGCACAGCGGATTTGGTTTTCCATAGGTTTACATGCTACTGTACACCGCATGGAAAACTGCTGCAGATTCGCAGCGTCAAAAACGCAGCGGATCCACGGTATAAACCGCAACGTGTGAACATGGCCTGACAGTTGTTGAAACCACAAACAAAAATTGCGACTCAAAACGTCCATAATAAATGCAAAATGTTTATTTAGAATATCAAAACATAGAGACAAGTAAATGACAGTGACAAAAGGCATAGAATGCAGCCACTAAAAACACCAGCAGCTGTGCAAAGTGGACACCCCAGCATAAGTAAGGTACTTTATCTATTTTATAATATCAAAAATGTCTTACACTGACTCATCACATACTGTGTATCTATCTTATTTATTCACCAATATGTATTCCAGTATGGAAACACACGGTTGCACTAATTAGAACCACTATGGTTGTTTACATGGGATAAGCCAGGGAAGATACCACGTTAGAACTATCAAATAAGTACCACATAATAAATGCCAAGATGTACATAATTACGGTACCTCAAGTGAGTAGCAAACGTATATACCCTCAGGCTGGCGCGTCACCCCTTCACTTTGCACAGCTGCTGGTGTTTTTAGTGGCTGCATTCTATGCCTTTTGTCACTGTAATTTACTTGTCTCTATTTTTTTATATTCTAAATAAAAATTTTGCATTTATTATGGACGTTTTGAGTCACAATTTTTGTTTGTGGTTTCCACATTCTCCCCCTTTGTCCAGGTTTATTAGCGACTAGTCCGGGATTGTTCCGTAGTCCTTTACTATAACAGCAAATGTTTGAGTATAAGAGAAAGTCAGTACATAGATTCATACCGTGTGGTTGCTGTTGCTTTTCTTGAGTATCTTGTATCTTAACAGTTGTTGTAGAGATGTGTCTGCTGCTAGAACTCTGTTTCTCTACACTATGTTCCAAATTATTATACAAATGACATTTTTCTCGGATTTTACTAAATGGTCGGTGCAAATGACAGTCAGTCTAATAAAAGTCATCACCCGTTACAGTATACATCGAATTTTATTGAAGAAACCTCCCAATGATAACAGTATAATCTCCAAAATGAATAACTTAAAATGCACTGTTCCAAATTATTAGGCACAGTAGAATTTCTAAACATTTGATATGTTTTAAAGAACAGAAAATACTCATTTGTGGTATTTGCAGCATTAGGAGGTCACATTCACTGAACAAAAAAGCTATTTAACTCCAAAACATCCTAACAGGCCAAGTTACATGTTAACATAGGAGCCATTCTTTGATATCACCTTCACAATTCTTGCATCCATTGAACTTGTGAGTTTTTGGAGAGTTTCTGCTTGTATTTCTTTGCATGAAGTCAGAATAGCCTCCCAGAGCTTCTGTTTTGATGTGAACTGCCTCCCACCCTCATAGATCTTTTGTTTGATGATACTCCAAAGGTTCTCTATAGGGTTGAGGTCAGGGGAAGATGGTGGCCACACCATGATTTTTTCTCCTTTTATGCCCATAGCAGCCAATTACTCAGAGGTATTCATTGTCATGCATGAAGATGATTTTGCTCCTGAAGGCACATTTCTGCTTTTTAGACCATGGAAGAAAGATGTCCGTCAGAAACTCTTATTTACTTTGCTGAGGTCATTTTCACACCTTCAGGAACCTTAAAGGGCCCTACCAGCTGGTTCCCCATGATTCCAGCCCAAAACATGACTCCTCCACCTCCTTGCTGACATCGCAGCCCTGTTGGGACATGGTGGCCATCCACCAACCATCCACTACTCCATCCATCTGGACCGTCCAGAGTTGCTCGACACTATCAGTAAACAAGACTGTTTGAAGATTAGTCTTCATGTATGTCTGGGCCCACTGCAACCATTTCTGCTTGTGAACACTGTTTAGGAGTGGCCGAATAGTAGGTTTATGCACCACAGCAAGCCTTTGAAGGATCCTACACCTTGAGGTTAGAGGGACTCCAGACGCACCAGCAGCTTCAAATAACTGTTTGCTGCTTTGTAATGGTATTTTGGCAGCTGCTCTCTTAATCCAATGAATTTGTCTGGCAGAAACCTTCCTCATTATGCCTTTATTTGCATGAACTCTGTCTTTGCTCTATTTCAGTCACAAATCTCATCAGAGTATGATGATCACTCTTAAGTTTTCGTGAAATATCTAATTTTTTCATACCTTGTCCAAGGCATTGCACTATTTAACGCTTTTCAGCAGCAGAGAGATCCTTTTTATTTCCCATATTGCTTGAAACCTGTGACCTGCTTAATAATGTGGAATATCATTTTTAAGTAGTTTTCCTTTAATTAGAATCACCTGAAAAACTAATTATCACATGTGTTTAAGATTGATTTCAGTGATTCATTGAGCCCTGAGACACAATTCCATCCACGAGTTTATTTGAAAAACAAAACAATTAAATCTTTATGACACTTAAATCCAATTTGCATAATAATTTGGAACACAGTGTATTCTGAGCTGCTGTTAACCTGCGATTTCTGAGGCTGGTGACTCGGATAAACTTATCCTCAGAAGCAGAGGTGACTCTTGGTCTTCGTCCTCATGTGAGCCAGTTTCTTTGTAGCGCTTGATGGTTTTTGCCACTGCACTTGGGGACACTTTCAAAGTTTTCCCAATTTTTCAGACTGACTGACCTTCATTTCTTAAAGTAATGATGGCCACTCGTTTTTCTTTACTTAGCTGCTTTTTTTCTTGCCATAATACAAATTCCAACAGTCTATTCAGTAGGACTATCAGCTGTGTATCCACCAGACTTCTGCTCAACATAACTGATGGTCCCAACACCATTTATAAGGCAATAAATCCCACTTATTAAACCTAACAGGGCACACCTGTGAAGTGAAAACCATTTCTGGTGACTACCTCTTCAAGCTCATCAAGAGAATGCTAAGAGTGTGCAAAGTAGTCATCAAAACAAAAGTTGGCTACTTTGAATAACCTAGAATATAAGACATATTTTCTATTCGCCACGACAGCACCCACTAGAGAGAGAGGGGATCCGCCCCTAGGAACAGGAAACCTACAGAGAGATAAAAGGGGCGGCCCCCCCCTCGCTCCTCAGTTGGTTTCCTGTTCCTAGATGGGAACCCACAGAGAAGACTCTCTGAAGACTGTCATGAAGAGGAAATACCTGCCTGGATTGCCTCCTGTACGACTCTGCTGAGCGGCAGGGGCTCCAGAGCGGGTAACAGAGTCGGGGGAATGTTCCTGCTGGCTCCCCCCTCTTTTGATTACATTACGGCGATTCCTGGAGTTTTCAACAGCCTCCCTGCTGGGACACTGTTGCATGGACCACCGCTGAGCAGAAGCACAAAGCCGGTAAGTGCGTGGATGCGCGTGGTGGTCAGTGTGGCTGCAGATGCCGATTTTCTCAGCCGCCCCCTTAGTACCGATACTTTCCAGCCGCCCCATGGTGGAAGGAGCAGAGATGTGTGCGGTGGTTGCAGTGTGGCTGCAGGTGCAGCGCTTACCCCCTCAGTAGCGGTGTCTTCCAGCCGCACCACGGAGATGGAAGCACGAGCATGCACGGTAGCATTGGCGTCCCGGAAGTTGTTTGGATGAACTTCCGGGGGTTCGGGGTTAGAATGGCGTTTCCTGTGTTGGACGCCATGTTTTCTGTGCGGTGGTCCGGTGTAACCCGGCGGCATGGCCTTTTCCCCTTGGAAAGGTAAAAAAAAAAAAGTGGAGGAAAGGGTGTGTTTGATAACGGTTGCCTACACTATATAAAGCATGTCAGCTTGGTGGAGTGTGCGCAAACATGTCGTCTCAGGGGGATATTGCTGAGCGCCCACTGGAGGAGTTAATATTACCTATTGGTGATACCAGGAGGAAAGGTAGTGGACACTCGAAAATGAGTGATTCCACTGAGAAATCAGGGAAGGACAGAGGATCAACCCGTTCTACACCCCAGGTCAAGCAAACAACCCTACAGCCGGTATATCATCATAATTCCAGGTGAGTTTAAAAACAGATTTATTGAGGCTTATGGTAGTCTCTTCTGCTTTTATTTCTAATAGGCAACAAGGACTGGGAAAACTAAACATAGGCAGTGTGTGTTATGTGCTAAACCCCTGCCTGACTCCTATACAAAGAGACTATGTCAGATTTGTATAAGTAATACCTTATAACAGGAGGGATTGGTCAAGATGGATGATATTCATCTTATGATCCGTGAGGAGCTTCAGTCCTTAAGTGGTGGCCCTTCTATGAATGTGGAGAGGAGAAGCAAAAGAGCACCCTCACCTAGAGCAGATACGTCTGCAGAAAGTGGGGAAATTGATTCCGACCTCTCTCAGGCTTCAGGTTCCTCAGAGGATGAGGACTATGTGTGTTTTCCTACTGACGGTATAAATAATTTGGTAAAATCTGTAAGAAACACAATGGGGTTATCAGAATCCAAGGAACCTCAAACGCCGCAAGAGGTTATGTTTGCAGGTCTCTCCCAGCGAAAAGGTCATGTATTTCCTGTAATTCAGACCATTAAAGACCTTGTTAAAAGGGAATGGAATAAGCAGGGACAGAAGGGGTTTGTACCCGTATCTTGTAAGAGACGTTACCCCTTTGACGATGAAGACTTGGCCACCTGGGCTAAGGTGCCTAAAGTAGATGCGGCGGTGGCATCCACTTCTCGTCGCTCCTCTTTGCTTGTAGAGGATACATGATCTCTATCTGATCCAATGGATAGGAAATCAGATGCGCTTCTAAAGAGGTCATGGAAAGCTTGTATCACCGCATTCAAGCCGGCGATTTCTGCCACGTGCACTGGCAGGACTATGCTGGTTTGGCTAGACCAGCTGGATCAGAACATTAAGAATGGTATGTCTAGAGAAAAATTGCGTACCTCTATTCCCTTGATTAAGGGTGCTGCGGCCTTTTTATCAGATGCCTCAATAGACTCTCTCCACTTAGCAGCCAGAACAGCTAATCTAACGAATACAGCTCGGCGAGCATTGTAGTTAAAGAATTGGAAGGGGGATGCTCAGTCTAGATCTAAGCTGTGTGCCATACCCTGTCAGGGTGAGTACCTTTTCGGGACTGTTCTGGATGATATACGAACTAAAGCAGGTGAGAGGAAAAAAAGGATTTCTTAATCCTTTTATTCCTTCTTACAGAAGGGCTTTCAGAAAGCCACCATTTGGCAAGAGAAGAGACTTTAACCCCTTAATCCCGTATGACGTACTATCCCGTCAAGGTGACCTGGGACTTAATTCTGGGTGACGGGATAGTACGTCATACGCGATCGGCCGCGCTCACTGGGGGAGCGCGGCCGGGTGTCAGCTGCCTATCGCAGCTGACATCCGGCACTATGTGCCAGGAGCGGTCACGGAGCGCCCCCGGCACATTAACCCCCGGCACACCGCGATCAAACATGATCGCAGTGTACCGGCGGTATAGAGAAGCATCGCGCAGGGAGGGGGCTCCCTGCGGGCTTCCCTGAGACCCCCGGAGCAACGCGATGTGATCGCGTTGCTCCGAGGGTCTCCTACCTCCTTCCTCGCTGCAGGTCCCGGATCTAAGATGGCCGCGGCATCCGGGTCCTGCAGGGAAGGAGGTGGCTTACCGAGTGCCTGCTCAGTGCAGATGCTGGTAAGCCTGCAGCCCTGTCAGTGAGATCGGTGATCTGATAGAGTGCTGTGCACACTATCAGATCATCGATCTGTGATGTTCCCCCCTGGGACAAAGTAAAAAAGTAAAAAAAAAAAATTTTCCACATGTGTAAAAAAAAAATAAAAAAAATTCCTAAATAAATAATAAAAAATATATATATATTATTCCCATAAATACATTTCTTTATCTAAATTAAAAAAAACAAAACAATAAATGTACACATATTTAGTATCGCCGCGTCTGTAACGACCCAACCTATAAAACTGCCCCACTAGTTAACCCCTTCAGTAAACACCGTAAGAAAAAAAAAAAAAAGAGGCAAAAAACAACGCTTTATTACCATACCGCCGAACAAAAAGTGGAATAACACGCGATCAAAAAGACTGATATATAAATAATCATGGTACCGCTGAAAACGTCATCTTGTCCCGCAAAAAACAAGCCGCCATACAGCATCATCAGCAAAAAAATAAAAAAGTTATAGTCCTGAGAATAAAGCTATACTAAAATAATTATTTTTTCTATAAAAGTTTTTATCGTATAAAAGCGCCAAAACATAAAAAAATGATATAAATGAGATATCGCTGTAATCGTACTGACCCGTCGAATAAAACTGCTTTATCAATTTTACCAAACACGGAACGGTATAAACGCCTCTCCCAAAAGAAATTCATGAATAGCAGGTTTTTGGTCATTCTGCCTCACAAAAATCGGAATAAAAAGTGATCAAAAACGGTCACGTGTCCGAATATGTTACTAATAAAAACGTCAACTCGTCCCGCAAAAAACAAGACCTCACATGACTCTGTGGAGCAAAATGTGGAAAAATTATAGGTCTCAAAATGTGGAGACGCAAAAACTTTTTTGCTATAAAAAGCGTCTTTTAGTGTGTGACAGCTGCCAATCATAAAAATCCGATATAAAAAACGCTATAAAAGTAAATCAAACCCTCCTTCATCACCCCCTTAGTTAGGGAAAAATAATAAAATTAAAAAAATGTATTTATTTCCATTTTCCCATTAGGGCTAGGGTTAGGGTTAGGGCTAGGGTTAGGATTAGGGCTAGGGTTCGGGTTGGGGCTAAAGTTAGGGTTAGGGCTAGGGTTAGGGTTAGGGTTGGGGCTAAAGTTAGGGTTAGGGTTTGAATTACATTTACGGTTTGGATTAGGGTTGGGATTAGAATTATGGGTGTGGTTAGGGTTACCGTTGGGATTAGGGTTAGGGGTGTGTTTGGGTTAGGGTTTCAGGTAGAATTGGGGAGTTTCCACTGTCCAGGCACATCAGGGGCTCTCCAAACGCGACATGGCGTCCAATCTCAATTCCAGCCAATTCTGCGTTGAAAAAGTAAAACAGTGCTCCTTCCCTTCCGAGCTCTCCCGTGCACCCAAAAAGGGGTTTACCCCAACGAATGAGTTATCAGCGTACTCGGGACAAATTGAACAACAACTTCTGGGGTCCAAGTTCTCTTGTTATCCTTGGGAAAATTAAAAATTTGGGGGGCTAAAAATCGTTTTTGTGAGAAAAAAAAAAGATGTTTTATTTTCACGGCTCTGCGTTATAAACTGTAGTGAAACACTTGGGGGTTCAAAGTTCTCACAACACATCTAGATAAGTTCCTTGGGAGGTCTAGTTTCCAATATGGGGTCACCTGTGGGGGGTTTGTACTGTTTGGGTACATCAGGGGCTCTGCAAATGCAACATGACACCTGCAGACCAATCCATTTAAGTCTGCATTCCAAATGGCGCTCCTTCCCTTCCGAGCTCTGTCATGCGCCCAAACAGTGGTTCCCCCCCACATATGGGGTATCAGCGTACTCAGGACAAATTGGACAACAAATTTTGGGGTCCAATTTATTCTGTTACCCTTGTAAAAATACAAAGCTGGGGGCTAAAAAATCATTTTTGTGAAAAAAAAAAAATATACCGTATATATTTTCACGGCTCTGCGTTATAATCTGTAGTGAAACACTTGGGGGTTCAAAGCTCTCAAAACACATCTAGATAAGTTCCTTAGGGGGTCTACTTTCTAAAATGGTGTCACTTGTAGGGGGTTTCAGTGTTTAGGCACATCAGGGGCTCTCCAAACGCAACATGGCGTCTCATCTCAATTCCAGTCAATTTTGCATTGAAAAGTCAAATGGCGCTCCTTCCCTTCCAAGCTCTGTTATGCGCCCAAACAATGGTTTACACCCACATATGGGGTATCAGCGTACTCAGGACAAATTGCACAACATTTTTTGGGGTCCAATTTCTTCTCTTACCCTTGGGAAAATAAAAAATTGGGGGCGAAAAATAATTTTTGTGAAAAAATCAGATTTTTTATTTTTACGGCTCTGCATTATAAACTTCTGTGAAGCACTTGGTGGGTCAAAGTGCTCACCACACATCTAGATAAGTTCCTTAGGGGGTCTACTTTCCAAAATGGTGTCACTTGTAGGGGGTTTCAATGTTTAGGCACATCAGGGGCTCTCCAAACGCAACATGGCGTCCCATCTCAATTCCAGTCAATTTTGCATTGAAAAGTCAAATGGCGCTCCTTTCCTTCCGAGCTCTGCTATGCGCCCAAACAGTGGTTTACCCCCACATATGGGGTATCAGCGTACTCAGGACAAATTGTACAACTTTGGGGGTCCATTTTCTCCTGTTACCCTTGGTAAAATAAAACAAATTGGAGCTGAATTAAATTTTGTGTGAAAAAAAGTTAAATGTTCATTTATATTTAAACATTCCAAAAATTCCTGTGAAACACCTGAAGGGTTAATAAACTTCTTGAATGTGGTTTTGACCACCTTGAGGGGTGCAGTTTTTAGAATGGTGTCACACTTGGGTATTTTCTATCATATAGACCCTTCAAAATGACTTCAAATGAGATGTGGTCCCTAAAAAAAATGGTGTTGTAAAAATGAGAAATTGCTGGTCAACTTTTAACCCTTATAACTCAGTCACAAAAAAAAAATTTTGGTTCCAAAATTGTGCTGATGTAAAGTAGACATGTGGGAAATGTTACTTATTAAGTATTTTGCGTGACATATGTCTGTGATTTAAGGGCATAAAAATTCAAAGTTGGAAAATTGCGAAATTTTCAAAATTTTCGCCAAATTTCCATTTTTTTCACAAATAAAACGCAAGTTATATCAAATAAATTTTACTACTAACATGAAGTACAATATGTCATGAGAAAACAATGTCAGAATCACCAAGATCCGTCAAAGCGTTCCAGAGTTATAGCCTCATAAAGGGACAGTGGTCAGAATTGTAAAAATTGGCCCGGTCATTAACGTGCAAACCACCCTCGGGGCTTAAGGGGTTAAAGGGAAGGTGCCATAAAAAAAAAAAAATTTCCAGCGATTGAAAAAATGTAAAGAATTAATGTTTAAATTTTCTTACAAAATATTATCATTTGTTTATAATTTAGTAAAATTTGAAAAATAATTTTAAAAGGTTTGGCATTTTCACTTTTAAACACTAGGGGGAGCAACTAATGAAATTTGACAAAAACCTAGTGTACAACTAGCTCACATTACTGCACTGCAGTAATTATGGGCGGAGTCTGCTGACGTGTGTGATATCACTCCTCTCCTCCCCTTCTGGGTGTTTGCTAAGGGATAAGAGAGGATGATATTCAGGAACCCAGAGAGCAGCCATTTTATTGGTGACTGCAGAGTTCTACTGACAAGTAGACAGTCACCGAGGATGGCAGGCAAGGATTCTGGGAGATATGTGGTGGAGGGAGCAGGGTGACAGCAGCACAGAGTATTTCAGGAGAGCAGTGTGTTGGTGTATGGAAGCACCATGTTCAGTGTGCGGAGCAGCCAGGGATTTACATAGAGAGCTGTCTTTTATACACATGGATGGACAGTCTGCTCCACAAAAATTCAGGAAACATTTCTGCGGATTGATGGCCTGTTCTGATCCAGACTTTGTATGCAAAGACCCCTTTCCCCTCCTCAGATCCTGTCTTCTCCATCCTGACCTAGCGATGTGTGAAAGCGAGGTGACAGGCGAAGTACGGGGTGACGCTGGGAAGGAAATGTAGCCATATAGTAACGATAAAAATGAGACCTCTCTCTTCAGCTGCCTCACCAGCTCTCCCCTGACTGCACCTAACTGGAGGTCATGCTGCCCCCTCTTACCCCAGACCTGTGTGCAGCTGCTCAACCAGAACAACCCTAGAATGGGTCCACTTTATGAAGATAATACTGCCATAGTGTTCTCACATAATTCCGCCATATATATCAAACATAATACTGTCCTATAGTTCTCACATATAATACCATCATATAGATTGCAAATAATGATGCCATAGTGTTCTCACATAATACCGCCATATAGATCTCACATAATACCGCCATATAGAGCACACATAATACCGCCATATAGAGCACACATAATACCGCCATATAGAGCACACATAATACCGCCATATAGAGCACACATAATACCGCCATATAGAGCACACATAATACCAACAGTGTTCTCGCATAATACCGCCATATAGATCACACATAACGATGCCATATATAGATCACACATAACGGGGGGAGAGGAGTGCATAGAAGAGGATTAGATACACAGCTCAGCAGTCAGTATCACACAGGACAGTATTAGATACACAGCTCAGTCAGTATCATACAGGATAGGATTAGATACATGGCTCAGCCGTCAGTATCACAAAGGATAGCATTAGATACACAGCTCAGCAGTCAATATCACACAGGGGAGGATCAGATACACATCTCAGCACAGTAACACACAGAATAGGATTAGATACACGGCTCAGCACACAGTATCCCACATGAGGATTAGATACACATCTCAGCAAAGTATCACACAGAAGAGGATTAGATACACAACTCAGCCCAGTAACACACATGGGAGGAGATAACTGCTCAGAGTCAGCATCACAAAGGAGAGGATTAGATTGCCTCTCCCCCTCCCCACTGATACTTACTTCACGGCTCCCTGCTGAGTCCTTTCTCCCTCCCGTCCTTGGTCTCCTCCTCCTCCTCCTCCTCCTCCTATAACTGCAGGGCTCCTGCGATTATCCTGGGAAGCTGGAGCTCACAGATGCACTGTGAGCTCCAGGAAGATGGAGCTCATCTCCTGCCTCTGCTGTGATGTGGACGGCTCAGGGGGCGTGGCCAGACACAGCAGGGAGCAGCTTATAATGCTATGTATGGGTCGGGCGCCGACCGCATATCTCTATGCCCAGGGCTGCCGTATTTGCAGAGTGTAAGTGTCGTGCAACTACACTTACACTCCTGCAATGCAAAATGGCGGCGCCCAGTGGCTGAAAAAAAAGAATAATAAAAAAATGTTAAAGTTAAAAAATGTAAATTTGTATTAAAAATAATTGTTTATATAAACAATCGTTTTTAATACAAAAAATAAAATGCGGCACCTTTCCTTTAAGGACCGCTGGAATAACAAGGAGTTCAGACAGAAGGGGAACCTATTCAATAAACGTCCCTTCAAATCGGCTGATAGATCCTGCTAATCCTATGCTACCAGTAGGAGGTAGAGTGTTAAAATTCACTAATCAATGGAAGGAAATAATGACTAATTCTTGGGCCATAGATCTGGTATCTTCAGGCCTGACCCTAGACCTCCGGATTCTTTCCTTTTGACTTCTTAAAATCTAAACCAAAGCAAGACGCGCTTGAGCTTGAAATTAAGTCTCTCTTAGGCCGGCGTCACACTCGGCGTAAGACAATACGGTCCGTTTTTTACGTCCGTACTACGGCCGTAATACGGAGAAATGTTCCCAAAATAGTGATCCGTAGTCAGGGTGTGTCAGCGTATTTTGCGCATGGCATCCTCGGTATGTAATCCGTATGGCATCCGTACTGCGAGATTTTCGCGCAGGCTTGCAAAACCGACATCTAATGGATTTATGTGCTCAAATGTTCGGGAAAACATATATACAGTATATATATATATATATATGTCATTGAGACACATATATATATATTCTGTATTTAGATTTCGTTCAGCGCGATATCTGTGAACAGCCGGTAATTCAATTACCGGCTTTTCATTTCTCCTGCACAAACCCGACAGGATATGAGACATGGTTTTCATACAGTAAACCATCTCATATCCCCTTTTTTTTTGCATATTCCACACTACTAATGTTAGTAGTGTGTATGTGCAAAATTTCAGCGCTGTAGCTGCTGAAATAAAGGGTTAAATGGTGGAAAAAATTGGCGTGGGCTCCCGCGCAATTTTCTCCGCCAGAATGGTAAAGCCAGTGACTGAGGGCAGATATTAATAGCCAGGAGAGGGTCCATGGTTATTGGCCCCCCCGTGGCTAAAAACATCTGCCCCCAGCCACCCCAGAAAAGGCACATCTGGAAGATGCGCCTATTCTGGCACTTGGCCACTCTCTTCCCACTCCCTGTAGCGGTGGGATATGGGGTAATGAAGGGTTAATGCCACCTTGCTATTGGAAGGTGACATTAAGCCAGATTAATAATGGAGAGGCGTCAATTATGACACCTATCCATTATTAATCCAATTGTTGGAAAGGGTTAAAAAACACACACACACATGATTTAAAAGTATTTTAATAAAATAAACACAGCGGTTGTTGTAATAATTTATTGTTCTCTCAATCCATCAGGAACACCCTCGCTTGGAAAAATAATAAACGCACAAGATACATACCTTCTGGTGAACCGTCTCGTCCCACGAAGTAATCCATCTGAAGGGGTTAACTAATATTACAGGCAGGAGCCCTGCTAATGCAGCTGTGCTCCGTGCCTGTAATCCCCGGGTGCTGAAAGGAAAGCAGTGATCTGTACTTACATTGAGTCGCGGTGATGCGCCCCTGCTGGATGTTCTCATGAACTGCAGCCTGGGAACTTTTTCCCACGCTCCAGGTCATATGAGGACATCCACCAGGGGGCGCATCACCGCGACTGAAGGAAATGTAGGTCAATGACCTACATTTCATTCATTCGCCGGGGATTACAGGCACGGAGCACCGCTGCATTTAGCAGGGCTCCTGCCTGTAATATTAGTTAACCCCTTCAGATGGATTACATTGTGGGACGAGACGGTTCACCAGAAGGTATGTATCTTGTGCGTTTATTATTTTTCCAAGCGAGGGTGTTCCTGATGGATTGAGAGAACAATAAATTATTACAACAACCACTGTGTTTATTTCATTAAAATACTTTTAAATCATGTGTGTGTTTTTTAACCCTTTCCAACAATTGGATTAATAATGGATAGGTGTCATAATTGACGCCTCTCCATTATTAATCTGGCGTAATGTCACCTTCCAATAGCAAGGTGGCATTAACCCTTCATTACCCCATATCCCACCGCTACAGGGAGTGGGAAGAGAGTGGCCAAGTGCCAGAATAGGCGCATCTTCCAGATGTGCCTTTTCTGGGGTGGCTGGGGGCAGATGTTTTTAGCCACGGGGGGGCCAATAACCATGGACCCTCTCCTGGCTATTAATATCTGCCCTCAGTCACTGGCTTTACCATTCTGGCGGAGAAAATTGCGCGGGAGACCACGCCAATTTTTTCCGCCATTTAACCCTTTATTTCAGCAGCTACAGCGCTGAAATTTTGCACATACACACTACTAACATTAGTAGTGTGGAATATGCAAAAAAAAAAGGGGATATGAGATGGTTTACTGTATGTAAACCATGTCTCATATCCTGTCGGGTTTAGGCAGGAGAAATGAAAAGCCGGCAATTGAATTACCGACTTTTCACTAACACCGCTGCGTATTTCTCGCAAGTCACACTGCAGGTCCGTGTGGAATCCGTATTTTTCTCGCCCCCATAGACTTTCATTAGCGATTTTTTTGCGCAATACGCTGACAAACGCAGCATGCTGCGATTTTGTACGGCCGTAGAAAGCCGTATAATACTGAACCGTAATATACGGCTAATAGGAGCAGCCCCATTGAGAATAATTGTGCTGTATGTAATGCGAGTTTTACGGACGTAGTTTCTGCGCTCTTACGTCCGTAAAACTCGCCAGTGTGACGCCGGCCTTAGCCAAAAGAGGTGTTAATAGAAGTTCTGTCATCTCAAATCGGGAAGGGATTTTTCTCCCCCTTGTTTTTGATTACCAAACCCGATGGATCCTTCAGAACTATATAAATTTAAAAAGATTAAACACCTTTTTAAGATTCAAGACTTTTAAGATGGAGTCTATTTGTTCAGCTATAAAAAAAATCTGTTTCCTGGCTGCTATATGGTAGTTTTGGATCTTAAAGATGCTTATTATCATCTTCCTATACACCAATCACACCAGCAATTTCTCAGGGTGGCGGTAATAATGAAAGGCCAGATTTTTCATCCGCAGATTAGAGCAATGCCCTTTGGGTTGTCTATGGCTCCGAGAGTTTTTACCAAACTATTATTAGAGGTAATATTTTATCTACGGGTAAAAGATACGCTGGTTATTCCGTACTTAGGTGACCTACTAATAGTAAGTAGATCCCCCCTTCAGTGTGAACAGAGGTTGGAGGAAGTTGTTGTTTCTCTGCAAAGACTTGGCTGGATTATCAATTGGGAAAAATCCAGGCTCCAGCTGATAACATGTCAAAAGTTTCTTGGACTTCTTCTAGACTCAGTGAGTCAGGAATGTTTGCTTCCTGAGGATAAGAAGACATCCATAATTAATAAGGTGAACCTAGCAATTAAGAAACGTAGTATGTCATTAAGAAGTGCCATGTCCTTGTTAGGATCATTAACTTCATGTATTCCGGCGGTACAATGGGCACAGTTTCATACTAGACAACTGCAGAGTTTCGTATTAGAAGAGGACATTAAAAAACGGAGACATTTAGACCAGACAGTATCTCTAACATTAGATGTAGTTAGTTCCCATACATGGTGGTTGGACCGAAAAAATCTCTCGGGCGGAGTTCTTTGGGTAATAACTCCTTCAAACATAGTGACCACAGACGCTGGTCCAGGAGGCTGGGGTGCACATTTTCAGGAGCAGATGGTTGAGGGTCTTTGGTCTCTTCTAATGTAAAAGAATTAAGAGCAATATATTATTCCATACTCCACTTTCTTCCGCAGCTGCGGGGCTCCCATTCAAAGGTCCTTTCCGACAACACTACCGTGGTGGCCTACCTAAACCATCAGGGAGGCACGCGGTCGGACACTCTCATGAACATTGCATCAGACATCATGAATCTATCCGAAAATCATCTTTTGTCCCTTTCGGCAGTACACATCAGGGGTATAGACAATTTTTGTGCCGATTTTCTCAGCCGCCACACCCTTCATCAAGGAGAATAGATGCTCAACAGACGAATTTTCAGACTGATAACTGCCCGATATGGGGTGCCTCAGATAGACTTATTTTCAACAAGGTCCAACCATCAGGTTAGAACATTCGCCTCGTTGTGCAGACAGGACAATCCGGACATATTCAATGCCCTACATGTACCATGGACTTTCAGTCTGGGTTATGCCTTTCCCCCATGGAATCTTCTACCTATAGTTATCAAAAAAATAAGGGAAGAAAGAGCAAGTGTGCTGTTGATGGCTCCATTTTGGCCCAAGAGGCCTTGGTTTTCATGGCTCAGGGCAATGTCGATTACCGACCCTTGGATTCTTCCTCAGACCAAAGACCTGCTGTCTCAAGGGCCCTTCTTCCATCCTTTGGTAAAGGGCATGAACTTGACAGTTTGGTATTTGAGAGGAAGTTATTGAATCTTAGAGGATTCTCTAAAGGGCTGATAGATACCCTCATGAAAAGTAGAAAACCATCTACTAGAAGAATTTATGTCAATCTGGAGAAAGTTTCTTGAGTTCCATACAGCGCAGTTTTCTTCTGAAATACCCATATTTCCAATATTAGAGTTTCTGCAGAAGGGACTTGAGTTAGGTCTCGCTACAAGCACTCTAAAAGTTCAAATTTTAGCTCTAGGAGCTCTCTTCAATTATGATATTGCAGGCAATAGGTGGATATCCCGTTTTATATCTGCATGTGAACGGTCAAAACCGATCCATATACCACAGGTCCCACAATGGGATCGAAGTTTGGTCCTGGACGCATTAACAGAGAGCCCTTTCGAGCCTCTTCATACAGCCTCATTAAAAAATCTCATTAAAGACAGTATTGCTAGTAGTATTGGTATCTGCTAGGAGAGTGAGCGATCTCCAAGCCTTGTCAATAGACCCTCCGTTTTTATCAGTTACATCTGACAGAATAATTCTAAAGACATACCCGTCCTATCTCCCTAAAGTTGCTACTAAGTTTCATAGATCCCAAGAGATCTTCCTGCCTACTTTTTATGAAGACCACTCGACTCCAGAGGAGGAGAAACTTCTTCATACCCTAGATGTTAAGAGGACTGTCCTGCCCTACTTAGAAAGGACTAGGGACTGGAGAAAGAGTAGGGCTCTGTGTCTTTCCAGGGTAAAAACAAAGGCTCCAAAGTCACAAAGAATACGTTATCACGCTGGATCAGCGATGCCATAAAGCTAAAGGAAGAGATCCACTACTACATGTGGGAGCACACTCTACAAGGGCTTTGTCGACTTCCTGGGGGAAGAAAGCAGACGTACCAATAGACCTTATATGTAAAGGTACCTTCACACGAAGCGACGCTGCAGCGATAGCGACAACGATGCCGATCGCTGCAGCGTCGCTGTTTGATCGCTGGGGAGCTGTCACACAGACCGCTCTCCAGCGACCAACGATGCCGAGGTCCCCGGGTAACCAGGGTAAACATCGGGTTGCTAAGCGCAGGGCCGCGCTTAGTAACCCGATGTTTACCCTGGTTACCAGCGTAAAAGTAAAAAAAACAAACAGTACATACTCACCTGCGCATCCCCCAGCGTCTGCTTCCTGACACTGACTGAGCTCTGGCCCTAACAGCACAGCGGTGGCGTCACCGCTGTGCTTTCACTTTCGGGCCGGCGCTCAGTAAGTGTCAGGAAGCAGACGCTGGGGGACGCGCAGGTGAGAATGTACTGTTTGTTTTTTTACTTTTACGCTGGTAACCAGGGTAAACATCGGGTTACTAAGCGCGGCCCTGCGCTTGGTAACCCGATGTTTACCCTGGTTACCAGTGTAAAACATCGCTGGTATCGTTGCTTTTGCTTTCAAACACAATGATACACGGCGATCGGACGACCAAATAAAGTTCTGGACTTTATTCAGCGACCAGCGACATCACAGCAGGATCCTGATCGCTGCTGCGTGTCAAACTAAACGATATCGCTAGCGAGGACGCTGCAACGTCACGGATCGCTAGCGATATCGTTACAAAGTCGTTTCGTGTGAAGGTACCTTAAGGCCGCAAACTGGTCTTCACTTAGCACTTTTTATAAGCACTATAGATTAGACCTGTGTTCCTCCTCTGATCTAACCTTTGGAATATCGGTCCTTGACAAGATGAACCCACCCAAATTATAGTCTCTGTAAATCTCTCTAATGGGTGCTGTCGTGGTGAATAGAAAATACCGTATTACTTACCGGTAATGCTCTTTTATAGAGCCCACGACAGCACCCGCTCACATCCCTCCCTTTTTATAGTAGCACGAGGTGCCTTGGTGGTGAGGTGTTAATAATAGAACAATATAGTTTAAGTTTGTGAATATGTACATAATACTGAGCCTATTAACTGAAGCCTGGCGGTTGTTCCTCCTATTCTCTGTAATACAACTGAGGAGCGAGGGGGGGCCGCCCCGTTTATCTCTCTGTAGGTTTCCTGTTCCTAGGGGCGGATCCGTTCTCTCTCTAGTGGGTGCTGTTGTGGGTTCTATAAAAGACCATTACCGGTAAGTAATCCGGTATTTTCAGTTGTTTCACACTTTTTTGTTAAGTATATAATTCCACATGTGTTAAATCATAGTTTTGATGCCTTCAGTGTGAATGTACAATTTTCATAGTCATGAAAACACAGAAAAATCTTTAAATGAGAAGGTGTGTCCAAACTTTTGGTCTGTACTGTTTCTCTGTGATTTAACCCCTTCACGACCTTGCCCTTTTTCCGTTTTTGTGTTCTCGTTTTTCGCTCGCCTCCTTCCCAGAGCCATAACTTTTTTTTATTTTTCTGTCAATATGGCCATGTGAGGGTTTGTTTTTTGCAGGACAAGTTGCACTTTTCAACAACATCATTGGTTTTAGCATGTCTTGTACTAGAAAACGGGAAAAAAATTCCAAGTGCGGTGAAATTGCAAAAAAAGTGCAATCCCACACCTGTTTTTTGTTTGGCTTTTTTGCTAGGTTCACTAAATGCTAAAACTGATCTGCCATTTTGATTCTCCAGGCCATTAAGAGTTCATAGACACCAAAAATGTCTAGGTTACATTTTATCTAAGTGGTAAATAAAAAATTTCAAACTTTGCTTTAAAAAAAAAAAAAAAAAAATTGCGCAATTTTCCAATACCCGTAGATTCTCCATTTTTCGTGATCTGGGGTCGGATGAGGGCTTATTTTTTGCGTGCCGAGCTGGCGTTTTTAATGATAACATTTTGGTGCAGATATGTTCTTTTGATGGCCGTCACGGCGACCAAAAAAACGTAATTCTGGCGTTTCTAATTTTTTTTCTCGCTACGCCGTTTAGCGATCAGGTTAATCTTTTTTTTTATTGATCGATCGGGCGATTCTGAACGCAGCGATACCAAATATGTGTAGGTTTGATTTTTTTTTGTTTTATTTTGAATGGGGCGAAAGAGGGGTGATTTAAACTTTTATATTTTATTTTTTTCATATTTTTTAAAACATATATTTTTTTTAACTTTTGCCATGCTTCAATAGCCTCCATGGGAGGCTAGAAGCTGGCACAACTGGATCAGCGCATCAGATCGCTGCTATGTAGCTGAATTGCAGGCTTGCTATGAGCGCCGACCACAGGGTGGCGCTCACAGCAGGCCGGCATCAGTCTCAAGGACCTCTATGGTTACTGTCCTGACGCATCGCTGACCCCCGATCATCCGATCATGTAACGGAGGTCGGCGATGCAATCATTTCTGGCCGCGCTTCCGGAAGCGCCAGTTAAATGCTGCTGTGTCAGCGTTTGACAGCGGCATTTAACTGGTTAATAGCGGCGGATGAATCGCGATTTCACCCGCCGCTATTGCGGGCACATGTCAGCTGTTCAAAACAGCTGACATGTCCCGGCTTTGAGGTGGGCTCAGCGCAGGAACCCACATCAAAGCAGGGGACTCGACCTCCGCAGTAATAGTATGGCGGAGGTCTGGAAGGGGTTAAGGGCATGAAAATTCAATGTTGGAAGATTGCGAAATGTTAAAAATTTCTGCAAAATTTCCATTCTTTAAACAAATAAATATCAAATAAATTTTACGACTATCATGAAGTACAATATGTCACGAGAAAACATTGTCAGAATCACCAGGGTCCATTGAAGCGTTCCAGAGTTATAATTTCATAAAGGGACAGTGGTCAGAATTGTAAAAATTGGCCCGGTCCTTAAAGTGCAAACCACCCTTGGGGGTAAAGGGGTTAAGTGGCTGTAAACTTCATCTCCGGGTGGCTAAAATTTATTAGGTTAATTAAATTTGGGTAAGTCATGGTCACTATGGGGTAAATGTAAGAGGATGAAGGTAGAATGGGAACTTTAGGGGTGCTTGAGGGTGGATAGGGCGCTGGGGGCCTTGTTGTTACTGTTTAGTGTTCTGAGATTTTATGCACTTTGTTTGAGGAGGGAGGATGGAGTTGGGTACGTAAGGGGCTTATTATTCTTACGGCCTGGGTCTTATTGTGAGCTCCAGCCTGTTAGGGTATGTTTCCACGTTCAGGAAACGCTGCGTGTATGACACTGCGTAGAGCCGCAGCGTCAAACACGCAGCGTCCAGATGTTACAGGATAGTGGAGGGGATTTCATGAAATCCTGTCTCCACTATGCAGTAAAACACGCAGGCGGCAGACCCACGTAAATGGACATGCGGCACGTCTTTTCAGAACGCAGCATGTCTGTTTACAATGCGGCGACGCTCCGTCGCCGCGCCATAAATTTACCATAGACAATCATTAGATGCTGTAAAACTGCATCTAATGATTAGTCACATGCGTACAAACTGCATGAATGCAGCTTACTACGCATGTCTGCCGGCTCACCTGTCCCGCCACCGGAAGTCCCTCGTCCACTGTAGGTCTCGCGATAACTCCCGGTCACGTGCACGGCAGTTCTCGCGATAAGATGTCTCCGGTCACTAATCTGGTTCTCACAAACAGCTTATCAGCTGATTGTGAGAACGCTGTAGTGTAGGTGATCGCTGGAGAGCTATCTCCGGCGATCTACAGGCTCTGCTACATCACCCGTAACAAATAATAAAATAATAAACAAACAATATACACCCTGATCCGCAGATATCCAATTAAAACGAGTGTCCCATGACAATCTCCCGTGGAGGGCAGCCACATCAGCTGATGTGACCGCTCCCCAGGGGCTCCAGGAATACAATGATGGAAGGTATCCTTCCACAATGTATTCCCCACAATGTATTCCTCCGCCCCTGTGAGAAAATAGTCCCTAGTCTCACTTGTGGCACTGTTGTGTGGGAAAATTCCAACACAACTTTGCCATAAAGTGAGACTCTGAACTAGGGTAACCTCAGTGATACACTGCAGGAGCCATTGTCTCCTGTCAGTGTGTCACTGGAGGGCCTATAGAATGGTGACATCACGCGATGTCACTGTTCTATAGGGGAGATCGTCGTGGGACATTCGTTATTAATTGGACTACGGCGGAAAGTAAGTATACGGTTGGTTTATTATTTTTCCTTTTTTTGCAGGTGCTCAAGTATGGTAAGTATTGTGAAATTAAGAATAATAAAATACTTTTTTCTGGCTGTGTCTTTATTTTTTATTTTTTTTAAACTTTCACTACAATGGGATTAGTAATGGATAGGCATCTTATTGACACTTCTCCATTATTAACCGGGCTTAATGTCACCTTATATTAGCAAGGTGACATTAACCCCTTATTCCCCCATATCCCACCGCTACAGGGGAATGGGAAGAGAGGGGCTAAGTGCCGTAATTGGCTCATCTTACAGATGTGCCATTTCTGGGGTGGCTGCGGGCTGGCTATGAGTATCAGCCCGCATCTGTCTGCATAGCCTTTACTGGCTATAAAATATAGGGGGACCGCACGTCATTTTTTTTGGGGGGGTCCCCCTATTTTTATAGCCAGTAAAGGCTACGCAGACAGCTGCGGGCTGATATTCATAGCCTGGGAAGCTCCATGGGTATTAACCCCTTCCCAGGCTACAAACATCAGTCCCCCAGGCGCTGGCTTTCCCTCTCTGGCACAGAAAATTGCGTGGGAGCCCACGCCATTGTTTTTTTTTCAAATTTTTTTTTTTAAATTAAACACATTGTGTTTAAGGCCGGCGTCAATACTCGGCACTGCCACGGGCACTCTGGACCAGAGCGTTCAGCTGCATAGAAATACATGCAGCCGCACGCTGCGCTCCCGAGTGCCTGTGGCAGTGCCAGGTATTGAAGTGAGAGACTTGTGTGAGTTTCTCGCAAGTGTGACCCCTAACGCAGATTTTGTGTATGTCTTTATTTAAGGCCGGGACCACACATGCGAGAAACTCTGACGAGTCTCGCATCTTAATACCCGACACTGGCGCCGGCACTCTGGAGTGGAGCGTGCAGCTGCATAGAAATACATGCAGCTGCACACCCGAGTGCCGGCGGCAGTGCCGGGTATTAAGATGCGAGACTCGTCCGAGTTTCTCGCTTGTGTGATCCATCTATCGTATCTATCTATCGCATCCATCTATCAATCATCTGTTTATCTATTATCTATCGTATCTATCTATTATCTATTTATCTATTATCCATCTATTTATCTATCGATATATCTATCGATATATATCTATATATAGATAGATATATTTATAGATTGATGTATCGATAGATAGATAGAATTCCAAGAAAGAGGCAGCACTCCATTGTTTCAGTGGGAAAATGTGCAGGATTTTAATCAACCCACATGTCTGGGCGACCTTTCGGCTACAAATGAGCCTTTCTCAAGTCGATAGATAGATACGATAGATAGATACGATAGATAGATACGATAGATAGATACGATAGATAGATACGATAGATAGATACGATAGATAGATACGATAGATAGATACGATAGATAGATACGATAGATAGATACGATAGATAGATACGATAGATAGATACGATAGATATGATAGATAGATACGATAGATAGATACGATAGATAGATACGATAGATAGATACGATAGATAGATACGATAGATAGATACGATAGATAGATACGATAGATAGATACGATAGATAGATAGATAGATACGATAGATACGATACGATAGATAGATACGATAGATAGATACGATAGATAGATAGATACGATAGATAGATACGATAGATAGATAGATAGATACGATAGATACGATAGATAGATAGATAGATACGATAGATAGATAGATAGATAAGATAGATAGATAGATAGATACGATAGATAGATAGATAGATACGATAGATAGATAGATAGATACGATAGATAGATAGATAGATACGATAGATAGATAGATACGATAGATAGATAGATACGATAGATAGATAGATACGATAGATAGATAGATACGATAGATAGGATAGATACGATAGATAGATACGATAGATAGATACGATAGATAGATAGATACGATAGATAGATACGATAGATAGATACGATAGATAGATAGATAGATAGATACGATAGATAGATAGATACGATAGATAGATAGATACGATAGATAGATAGATACGATAGATAGATAGATACGATAGATAGATACGATAGATAGATACGATAGATAGATAGATAGATAGATACGATAGATACGATAGATAGATACGATAGATACGATAGATAGATAGATAGATACGATAGATAGATAGATAGATAGATACGATAGATAGATAGATACGATAGATAGATAGATAGATAGATAGATAGATACGATAGATAGATAGATAGATACGATAGATAGATAGATACGATAGATAGATAGATACGATAGATAGGATAGATACGATAGATAGATACGATAGATAGATAGATACGATAGATAGATACGATAGATAGATACGATAGATAGATAGATAGATACGATAGATAGATAGATACGATAGATAGATAGATACGATAGATAGATAGATACGATAGATAGATAGATACGATAGATAGATACGATAGATAGATACGATAGATAGATAGATAGATAGATACGATAGATACGATAGATAGATACGATAGATACGATAGATAGATAGATAGATACGATAGATAGATAGATAGATAGATACGATAGATAGATAGATACGATAGATAGATAGATAGATAGATAGATAGATACGATAGATAGATAGATAGATACGATAGATAGATAGATACGATAGATAGATAGATACGATAGATACGATAGATAGGATAGATACGATAGATAGATACGATAGATAGATACGATAGATAGATAGATACGATAGATAGATAGATAGATACGATAGATAGATACGATAGATAGATAGATACGATAGATAGATAGATACGATAGATAGATACGATAGATAGATACGATAGATAGATAGATACGATAGATAGATACGATAGATACGATAGATAGATACGATAGATACGATAGATAGATAGATAGATACGATAGATAGATAGATAGATAGATACGATAGATAGATAGATACGATAGATAGATAGATAGATACGATAGATAGATAGATAGATACGATAGATAGATAGATACGATAGATAGATAGATACGATAGATAGATAGATACGATAGATAGATACGATAGATAGATAGATAGATACGATAGATACGATAGATAGATAGATAGATACGATAGATAGATAGATAGATACGATAGATAGATAGATACGATAGATAGATAGATAGATACGATAGATAGATAGATAGATACGATAGATAGATAGATAGATACGATAGATAGATAGATACGATAGATAGATAGATACGATAGATAGATAGATACGATAGATAGGATAGATACGATAGATAGATACGATAGATAGATACGATAGATAGATAGATACGATAGATAGATACGATAGATAGATACGATAGATAGATAGATAGATACGATAGATAGATAGATACGATAGATAGATAGATACGATAGATAGATAGATACGATAGATAGATAGATACGATAGATAGATAGATACGATAGATAGATACGATAGATAGATACGATAGATAGATAGATAGATAGATACGATAGATACGATAGATAGATACGATAGATACGATAGATAGATAGATAGATAGATACGATAGATAGATAGATAGATAGATACGATAGATAGATAGATACGATAGATAGATAGATAGATAGATAGATACGATAGATAGATAGATAGATACGATAGATAGATAGATACGATAGATAGATAGATACGATAGATACGATAGATAGGATAGATACGATAGATAGATACGATAGATAGATACGATAGATAGATACGATAGATAGATAGATACGATAGATAGATAGATAGATACGATAGATAGATACGATAGATAGATAGATACGATAGATACGATAGATAGGATAGATACGATAGATAGATACGATAGATAGATACGATAGATAGATACGATAGATAGATAGATACGATAGATAGATAGATAGATACGATAGATAGATACGATAGATAGATAGATACGATAGATAGATAGATACGATAGATAGATACGATAGATAGATACGATAGATAGATAGATACGATAGATAGATACGATAGATACGATAGATAGATACGATAGATACGATAGATAGATAGATAGATACGATAGATAGATAGATAGATAGATACGATAGATAGATAGATACGATAGATAGATAGATAGATAGATACGATAGATAGATAGATAGATACGATAGATAGATAGATACGATAGATAGATAGATACGATAGATAGATAGATACGATAGATAGATAGATACGATAGATAGGATAGATACGATAGATAGATACGATAGATAGATACGATAGATAGATAGATACGATAGATAGATACGATAGATAGATACGATAGATAGATAGATACGATAGATAGATAGATAGATACGATAGATAGATAGATACGATAGATAGATACGATAGATAGATAGATACGATAGATAGATAGATAGATACGATAGATAGATACGATAGATAGATACGATAGATACGATAGATAGATACGATAGATAGATACGATAGATAGATACGATAGATAGATACGATAGATAGATACGATAGATAGATACGATAGATACGATAGATAGATACGATAGATAGATAGATACGATAGATAGATACGATAGATAGATAGATACGATAGATAGATAGATACGATAGATAGATAGATACGATAGATAGGATAGATAGATACGATAGATAGATACGATAGATAGATACGATAGATAGATACGATAGATAGATACGATAGATAGATACGATAGATAGATAGATACGATAGATAGATAGATACGATAGATAGATAGATACGATAGATAGATACGATAGATAGATAGATACGATAGATAGATACGATAGATAGATACGATAGATAGATAGATACGATAGATAGATAGATACGATAGATAGATACGATAGATAGATACGATAGATACGATAGATAGATACGATAGATAGATAGATACGATAGATACGATACGATAGATAGATACGATAGATAGATACGATAGATAGATACGATAGATAGATAGATACGATAGATAGATAGATAGATACGATAGATACGATAGATAGATACGATAGATAGATAGATACGATAGATAGATACGATAGATAGATACGATAGATAGATACGATAGATAGATACGATAGATAGATACGATAGATACGATACGATAGATAGATACGATAGATAGATACGATAGATAGATACGATAGATAGATACGATAGATAGATACGATAGATAGATACGATAGATAGATACGATAGATACGATACGATAGATAGATACGATAGATAGATACGATAGATAGATAGATACGATAGATAGATAGATAGATAGATACGATAGATAGATACGATAGATAGATACGATAGATAGATACGATAGATAGATACGATAGATAGATACGATAGATAGATACGATAGATAGATACGATAGATAGATACGATAGATAGATACGATAGATAGATACGATAGATAGATACGATAGATACGATACGATAGATAGATACGATAGATAGATACGATAGATAGATAGATACGATAGATAGATACGATAGATAGATACGATAGATAGATACGATAGATAGATACGATAGATACGATACGATAGATAGATACGATAGATAGATACGATAGATACGATACGATAGATAGATACGATAGATAGATAGATACGATAGATAGATAGATACGATAGATAGATAGATACGATAGATAGATAGATACGATAGATAGATAGATACGATAGATAGATAGATACGATAGATAGATAGATACGATAGATAGATAGATACGATAGATAGGATAGATAGATACGATAGATAGATACGATAGATAGGATAGATAGATAGGATAGATAGATACGATAGATAGATACGATAGATAGATACGATAGATAGGATAGATAGATACGATAGATAGATACGATAGGATAGATAGATACGATAGATAGATACGATAGATAGATACGATAGATAGATACGATAGATAGATACGATAGATAGATACGATAGATAGATACGATAGATAGATACGATAGATAGATACGATAGATAGATAGATACGATAGATAGATACGATAGATAGATACGATAGATAGATACGATAGATAGATACGATAGATACGATACGATAGATAGATACGATAGATAGATACGATAGATACGATACGATAGATAGATACGATAGATAGATAGATACGATAGATAGATAGATACGATAGATAGATAGATACGATAGATAGATAGATACGATAGATAGATAGATACGATAGATAGATAGATACGATAGATAGATAGATACGATAGATAGATAGATACGATAGATAGGATAGATAGATACGATAGATAGATACGATAGATAGGATAGATAGATAGGATAGATAGATACGATAGATAGATACGATAGATAGATACGATAGATAGGATAGATAGATACGATAGATAGATACGATAGGATAGATAGATACGATAGATAGATACGATAGATAGATACGATAGATAGATACGATAGATAGATACGATAGATAGATACGATAGATAGATACGATAGATAGATACGATAGATAGATAGATACGATAGATAGATAGATACGATAGATAGATACGATAGATAGATACGATAGATAGATACGATAGATAGATACGATAGATAGATACGATAGATACGATACGATAGATAGATACGATAGATAGATACGATAGATACGATACGATAGATAGATACGATAGATAGATACGATAGATAGATAGATACGATAGATAGATAGATACGATAGATAGATAGATACGATAGATAGATAGATACGATAGATAGATAGATACGATAGATAGATAGATACGATAGATAGATAGATACGATAGATAGGATAGATAGATACGATAGATAGATACGATAGATAGGATAGATAGATAGGATAGATAGATACGATAGATAGATACGATAGATAGATACGATAGATAGGATAGATAGATACGATAGATAGATACGATAGGATAGATAGATACGATAGATAGATACGATAGATAGATACGATAGATAGATACGATAGATAGATACGATAGATAGATACGATAGATAGATACGATAGATAGATACGATAGATAGATAGATACGATAGATAGATAGATACGATAGATAGATACGATAGATAGATACGATAGATAGATACGATAGATACGATACGATAGATAGATACGATAGATAGATACGATAGATAGATACGATAGATAGATAGATACGATAGATAGATAGATAGATGCGATAGATAGATACGATAGATAGATACGATAGATAGATAGATACGATAGATAGATACGATAGATAGATACGATAGATAGATACGATAGATAGATACGATAGATACGATAGATACGATACGATAGATAGATACGATAGATAGATACGATAGATAGATATGATAGATACGATACGATAGATAGATACGATAGATAGATACGATAGATAGATAGATACGATAGATAGATAGATACGATAGATAGATAGATACGATAGATAGATAGATACGATAGATAGATAGATACGATAGATAGATAGATACGATAGATAGATAGATACGATAGATAGATACGATAGATAGATACGATAGATAGATACGATAGATAGATACGATAGATAGATACGATACGATAGATAGATACGATAGATAGATACGATAGATAGATACGATAGATACGATAGATAGATACGATAGATAGATACGATAGATAGATACGATAGATAGATAGATATGATAGATAGATAGATACGATAGATAGATACGATAGATAGATACGATAGATAGATACGATAGATAGATACGATAGATAGATACGATAGATAGATACGATAGATAGATACGATACGATAGATACGATACGATAGATAGATACGATAGATAGATACGATAGATACGATACGATAGATAGATACGATAGATAGATACGATAGATAGATACGATAGATAGATACGATAGATAGATAGATACGATAGATAGATAGATACGATAGATAGATAGATACGATAGATAGATAGATACGATAGATAGATAGATACGATAGATAGGATAGATAGATACGATAGATAGATACGATAGATAGATACGATAGATAGATACGATAGATAGATACGATAGATAGATAGATATGATAGATAGATAGATACGATAGATAGATACGATAGATAGATACGATAGATAGATACGATAGATAGATACGATAGATAGATACGATAGATAGATACGATAGATAGGATAGATAGATAGGATAGATAGATAGGATAGATAGATAGGATAGATAGATAGGATAGATAGATAGATAGATAGATACGATAGATAGATAGATAGATACGATAGATACGATAGATACGATAGATACGATAGATAGATAGATACGATAGATAGATACGATAGATAGATACGATAGATAGATACGATAGATAGATACGATAGATAGATACGATAGATAGATAGATACGATAGATCGATAAATAGATAGATACGATACATCGATAGATAGATAGATAGATACGATAGATAGATACGATAGATAGATACGATAGATAGATACGATAGATAGATACGATAGATAGATACGATAGATAGATACGATAGATACGATAGATACGATAGATAGATAGATACGATAGATACGATAGATAGATAGATACGATAGATAGATACGATAGATAGATACGATAGATAGATAGATACGATAGATAGATACGATAGATAGATACGATAGATAGATACGATAGATAGATACGATAGATAGATACGATAGATAGATACGATAGATAGATACGATAGATAGATATGATAGATACAATAGATGGATACAGTCGATGGATAGATAGACGGATACGATAGATAAAAAAGATATCTATCTATCGTATCTATTATCTATTTTCTATCAATATATCTATCGATATATCTATATATAGATATATTTATAGATAGATATATCGGTAGATATTAGATAGATATATCAATAGATACCATAGATAAATACGATAGATAGATCCATAGATAGATATGATAGATGGATACGATAGACAGATATGATAGATATGTATCGTATCTATCTATTGTATCCATCTAACGTATCTATCTATCTATCTAGCTGTGTGTGTATATTCTTCAATGGAGTATGTAAATGAAGAGGTTGGACAAGAAATGACATCACAATTCTTTTTTTTTTTGTATATCTTTGGTATATCTTTATTGAGCTTACAAAAACACACACAAATCCGCATGAAAAAAAAACGCATAAAAAAAACGCTTCAAACGCGTAAAAAACGTAGGTGACCTGCCAGTGACCTCAGGTGCAGATTTTACCTGCGTCAAATCCTGATGCAATTCTGAACGTGGAAACATACCCTTAGTATAACAAGCCTCATACAGTAACCGTGGCATGTTATGTTGTGTTGTATTTAGAAATTTCATAATAAGCAACTTATTAGGCAAATAAAGGGAAACATGGCAAACATATACAAGCTAAATGGTTTAAAATTTCTTTATAATAAAAATTATATATCTGTAAGGAAGGAATATAGTTGCTAGATTAAAGAATGGCAGACCATTCGGGATATTAAAACAGCTTAACCCAGCTTAGGCTACTTTCACACTAGCGTTGTTGGCTGTACGTCTCAATGCATCATTTAGGAGAAAAAACGCATCCTGCAAAGTTGTCCGCAGGATACATTTTTTCCCCATAGATTTACATTAGCGACGCATTGCGACGTATGGCCTCACGTCGCAACCGACGTGTTTTGGCGGACCGTTGGCACAAAAAACGTTACATGTAACTTTTTTTGCGCGTCGTGTCCGCCATTTTCGACTGCGCGTGTGCGGCCGAAACTCCGTCCCCTCCTCCCCGGACCTTACAATGGAGCAGCGGAAGCGTCGTAAGACTGCTTCCGCTGCCTACGTCGGGCATCACTTTCACAATGCACGTCGGGCCGACGCATAGCGACGGCCCCGTGCCGACGCTAGTGTGAAAGAAGCCTTAGGATCTTAAGAAAATACAAGTACATTTCAATGAATTCAATGAAATTGCCTTTATTAAAATATTAAATGGCAAACGGTAGCACTATTTAAATATGCCTGTACTTGAAAAAATAGAGCGACAGCGGGCCAAAAGAAGTACATATATATATATCATCTGAAAACATGTATGCACATCAAAAATAAAGTACATATAAATGTGTGTGTATCCAATAACCATAATGTGCATACTCGTATGTACATTATGCCCATTAATTGCTCAGAAAGGTGCCCTTCATGTGTGCAACATGTTAAAAAGAGGAGGGATTGTTAAAAACAATATATCAATAAATACCAAATATGTGTCACGCCCCCTGAGGAAGAATAGACTACCGAAACGTACGTCGGGGACCTGAGTGCCGGGACACACGCTATACATCATGACGGGTGCTGCTTCTCACCGCTCACGCGACCAATCACAAGCCGCGACGTCATCGAAGGTCCTTCACTCCCTGCATTCTTAGGAACGGAGGCACTGCTAAGGTCCAGGGTCCGCCGGAGGGGTGAGTATATCAATATTTTTTATTATTTATTTTTTACATGAATATGGATCCCAGGGCCTGAAGGAGAGTCTCCTCTCCTCCAGACCCTGGGAACCATACGCACCGCACACTTCCGATTCCGATTTCCGATATCGCAAAAATATCGGAACTCGGTATCGGAATTTCGATACAGCAAATATCGGCCGATACCCGATATTTGCAGTATCGGAATGCTCAACACTAGTAATGAGTGATTAAATATAAATCCAATTAGTGCAAAAAATGACAATTTCATAGTGGGGAAAAATTAAGGACAAAAAAGTGAAATAAATGTTAAAACGTACACAATGAAGAGCAACCAGGAGTGCAATAGAAGGAGAATGTACCTTTTAGGGTATGTGCACACGTTCAGGATTTCTTGCAGAAATTTCCTGACAAAAACCAGACATGTGCCAGAAATCCGCATGTGTTTTTGCACAGTTTTTACCCGGTTTTTTAGCGTTTTTTGCGCATTTTTTTTTTAGTGTTTTTTCCCAATGCATTAAATAGCGGGAAAAACGCGAAAAATCTGCAAAATTCATGAAAATGCTGCTTTTTTACCGCGATGTGTTTTTTCGCAGAAAAAAACGCATCATGTGCACAGAAATTGCGGAATGTATTCTAAATGATAGGATGCATATGTATGCGTTTTTTATGCGTTTTTATCACGAAAAACGTGAAAAAAATGCGAAAATTCCTGAACGTGTGCACATACCCTTTAATGCCTGCCGATTCAAGTACAGCGCACCTTTAGTTTTGGCTAAGGAGCCTTATTCATGAATTCACCATGAATTAGTCACCTTAGCCAAAATGCGTTGGTCAGAGTGCCGCTGGTGATTACATCTGTTTTTGAATTTTATTCATTTTTCATAATGAAGTTTTTTCTGAATTTTACCACATGTGCCTCGCTGGATTTCCAATCCCTTTCATATTGAAGACCAAGACAATGACGCCCATCGGGCCCGAACGCCCTGTAGGTGATTATTATAAAAGGTCTTTTTCATGTTTTGCCTTCCGGATTAGGGGCATATATAGAATGCTGAATTGATTCAAGTGAAAAGTGGAGGAGCTTAGCACGCTGAGGCGTAGGGTTACAGGGGGCTCAACCGGTGGGTACCGTATCTCCAGCTGGTGCAGCATTGCAGATATATGTAAATAAAATAGTTTTGTTTTCTTTTATTTCACTTACCTCTGGATGTGCTGCTTTATCCGTTCCTTGTGCTACATAGAATACTGTATGTTAGGGCTGAAAGATACTGGCCTTACCACATATGGGACAAACCCGGTGACAGGTTCCCTTCAATCAGCTCATACATGCTTTCGGGGAGTGTTTGCACTGTCAGACTTGCTTTTGCAATCACTTGTGTGCTTTGGGATTTTATGCCCGATTCAAGCACCAATTGTAGAGGATTGACGCTCACAGGTAGACCGCACTGGAGTTTACACAGACAATCTGGTTCATGTGTCCAAATAGTGAAATTTATTGATTTGAAAAACTTCCACAGCTTTTCTGGCACACACATGGTAGCATAACACAATGCTTTTTCAAAAACGGTAAAGCATATAAAGTCTCACCCAGACAGCAGCACAAATCCTTGTTTACAGCCAAAAAGAAAAGCAATACTATAGCAGTGAGCACATTTAAAATAATTGTAATTTTATTAGAAGAACAATATAAGTACAAAACCATTAAAAAACACTAACAGTAATAGGCACTTAGCGACATACTGGATACAGCAAACAAAATGGGTAAGGCTATGTGCACACGATGCTGAATTAGTGCCGATCCGCAGTGGATTTTTCCGCGCAGAAACGCTGCACTTCCACAGTGATTTACAGTACAATGTAAATCAATTGAAAAAAAAAAAGCTAATGGTGTGGAAAAATCCGCATGAAAACCACTGCGGATCAAACGTAGCACGCTGCTACTTTTGTGCGGACCTGCAGCGTTTCTGACCCCTTCCATTATAGAAATCCGCAGGGCTAAAAAACCCAGAAAATCCGCATCAATTCCGCAACAAAAATGCACAAACTCCGCGGCAAATCCACACCTGCGTTTTCTGCCAGGGGATGCAGATTTTGTGGGGAAAATTCTGCACCCCAATCCGCAACGTGTGCACATAGCCTAAAATGCTCTAAAGTAATAATCGCATATATGGTGTGACATAGACAGACAATTAGTGGCTGTGTACACTGATGTAATCTAAAAAAATAGGAATCCGGGCCAATGAAAAATTTGTCATGTAATGTATCAAAAGAAGATGTGTGGGTAAAATAACCAAATAAGTAGCCTGAAAAAAGGTCAATGGATACAAAAATGAACCCATATAAGCAGACAACATCAATAGAAGAAAAAGCCAAATAGGCAGTCCCAAAATATTAGAATCAAATAAATTAAAGCATAGCCTAAATATCAGTGAAAGACCGCAATGAATATACCGTCTAAGTAGAAGCATAGCCTGAATATCAGCAAGGACAAGACCCCATGCTTATTGCTGCATGTTGCAGCTTCATAAGGGAATGTGTGAAAGAGATCAAATAGAGGAGTATTATATAAGATGTAAAATTTAATAATGGGTAGTTTATGGCACTCGAGGAAAGGAAAGTGTCCATCCTTGCAGTAAGCATATCCGGCATCATGATGCGTGCACATGCCTAAGAAAAATATAGTCAAGTGAGGGCAACCTCCTTGTCAGTAAAACATTCGGTACTGCGCATGCGCGAATCGTCAATTACCGCGCGTGCATACAGCCATAACAATGAATCGGCATGTTGTATTGCGAAGTGCAATAGCCATGCGCACATACAGGGGTTGGACAAAATAACGGAAACACCTGGAAACATCAACAAAAGTTAGTTTAATATGGTGTAGGTCCACCTTTTGCGGCGATTACAGCCTCAATTCTCCGAGGTATGGATTCATACAAGGTGTGAATTGTTTCCAAAGGAATTTTACCCCATTCTGCAGATAAAACACCCTCCAGTACTTTGAGCGACGATGGTGGCGGAAATCGACGTCTAACTTGAATCTCTATAATCGACCATAAATGCTCAATAACATTGAGGTCTGGGGGTTGTGGGGGCCAGATGAGATGCTCAACTTCATTAGAATGTTCCTCGTGCCATGCTTTAACGATTCTAGCTGTATGAATTGGTGCATTATCCTGAAAGATGGCGTTCCCCTCCGGGAACAGTGCTTGAACCATTGGATGCACTTGGTGGTCACCCAAAATGCCTAAATAATCTCGGCTGTTAATTCTTCCATGAAGGGATATCATTGGCCCGGCGGATCTCCACAAAATAGCACTTCAGATCATCACAGAACCTCCGCCATGTTTTACGATTGGGAGAAGGCAGTCTGGATGGAATGCTTCTTTCAGCTGTTTCCAAATGTGCACTCGGCCGGAGGTCGAAAATAGGGTAAACGATGATTCGTCTGAGAATATCACATGTTTCCACTGCTCGAGGGACCAATTCTGGAGGTTTCTACACCACTCTAAACTCTTGGAAACATTTGTCATTGAGAGCAGCGCAGCGGATTTTTAATTGCAGCTCTTCCGTGGAATCCAGATTTGTGCAGCTCCCGACTAACAGTTTTCGTGGAAACTGGGTTCTGTAGGTGTTCATTGAGCTCAGCAGTGATTTTCGGAGCCGTTGTCTTGCGAACCTCTCTCACAATTCGCTTTAGAGTCCGACGGTCTCTCTGTCAACTTTGACTTTCGGCCGGACCTGTGCTTTGTTGCAGACGTTTTTCCTTCTCTTTCAAACGCAGTCATTACTTTGGAGACAATACCTCTTGACACACCAAGCATTCGGGCACTTTCTGTTACACTAGCGCCTGCCATACGAGCACCAACAATTTGGCGTCTTTGAAAATCCGAAAGGTCTGCCATTGGTATCAGGTTCTCATCAATGTTCTTACAATTATACAAAACAAACAGTTAATTTACATACACATATAACATAACACAAATCAACTACAAAATATTACCATATGTCACGGTTTGCATGTTTATCACATGTTCAAAGATTATGATGCCAAAACGTTGGGTGTTTCCATTATTTTGTCAAACCCCTGTAGATATGCCCTGTGCGAGCCTGCTGGTGAACCTGGATAAGATACAAGTGCAAGTATAGTCAATCCATACATAAACTGTGTAATATGATAAAATACGTATAGTAAAGAAACAGTATGCAAATATATAAAAGAACTATCCATTGTGTGTGTGTCTTGACAGAAGAGTATGCACATACACAAATATTACTCGTTTAAAGTTACCAGTGAAAAATAACATGTACCCATGTGAATGGTGACTCATAAGTAATTGCAAAATAAGGTGAAAACTGAGTCAAGAAATACCAAAAAATATACAAAATTTTATTGAAAAGACAAATTTTGGGCAAATGATTGTAAGCAATAATTACATGGGTTTCTTATTTAAAAAATCAGTGATAAAATTCATAGGTGTAGAAATAGGCCGAAGATAACGTCAGGAAATATGTAAAGGAAATTGCAAACAAAGATAATAAGAGTGCAGATATAAAGTTTACCATATGATGGATGCATGTGCTTGAGAATATATGTAACAAGCATAAAATGCAAAAAAAAATCCATTCAAGTCACAGCACCATCAGTATACTGGTCACTGAATGACTGTGTGACTATCATTTTTGTGTTAACATGATATCAATAAAGTGGGGAATAATTACCCATTAGTGTTGGAGTCCCCCCTGGACCTCAGCCTTATACCCCGACGCGCGTTTCGCGTACTGATAGCGTGGTTTCCTCAGTGGGTGTGGCCTAACTACGATCTCAGTGCTGTGATTATAGTGAGCCGTTCCGGTCATATGACCGCTTGGCCGCCAATCTGATGTAAACAAGTGCGCTTGCATCCGCAGCACGTCCAGTAGTCATGCCAACCCACATTGCGGAGTGGATGTCCCAGTCTCGGTCACGTGAGTGAGCCGGCGCCTAACTACACACCACGCTGACACAAGCAGGGCGTCAATCCGGAGGTAAGAAGGAAAAAGCATCGGACACGCTGCATGAAATGTGCGATTTGATACGATATGCCAGCAAAGGGTGGCGATAACAAAATATAATGAAAGTGCACATAAATAGTAGAAAAAGGAAAAGTTGCTCATGGAACAGACTGTGTGTGTAAAAAAGTGAAAAAAGTGCTTAGTGTAAATTAAGAAAATTAAATTATTACAAATATATATATATGGTGACAAAAGATGTTAAAAGTAATCATATATATTAGAAAAGTGTAATCCACCCATGAATAAGACATAAAGAAATGTACAATAACGTATGATAAAAATCGAATAACAAACACATAAAAGAGGGTTGAACAAGGGGACAAAATGTTGGGCAACAATATCCAATCTAATATATATGGTGAATATAGTTACATTAAAGTCCCTCCTATTTAATAAGACATTTGGAGCCAATGAGACATTTGGAGCCTATTTGACATGAAGAAAGGCTAAAATTCTTCACATTATCATTTCATAATTAGATACAATTACCTCATTCATTGTTCTCCTCGATAAGTGCCCCATATAGTAATCCAACGGTTCTATTAACATACCAATAAATTCAAAATGTTCCCACATATACAGAACAATCCAAATTATTGAAGATGATGTAGAATTGGAAAATCACGAGAAATTACTTTTTTGGGCCCGAGATTTTCTTCTATTCTTCCACAATGGTGCTTGTCTCCATATATGTAAAAAAATGAGTCCCACATATGTATGATGATCCAATCCTCCCGCCATGTGGATATAATAATAATAATCTTTATTTATATAGCGCCAACATATTCCGCAGCACTTTACAATTAAGTGGGGACATATGCAGACAAATTCAATACAAGTTAAGACAATTTAAACAGTGACATTAGGAGTGAGGTCCCTGCTCGCAAGCTTACAATCTACAAGGAAATGGGGGGACACAATAGGTGAAAACTGCTTGTTATTTCAGGTCTGGCAATTATAATAAATAGGGATTTTCATATAAAGCTGCATGATCCGGTCATCGGTCCGTGTGTTTAAGTGCAATAGTCAAGTATCAAGTGCAGTTATCATGTGCACGGAGGGTGTGAAGACAGATGAATAGTAGGGTGCAGATTTAGAATAATATTTGGAAGGAGGGAACAGGGCAAAGTTAGTTTACTGAGTAGTTGATGTGGTAGGCTTGTTTGAAGAGATGGGTTTTTAGAGCGCGCTTGAATAGGTCGGGGCTAGGAAACAGTCTGATCGTCTGGGGAAGTGCATTCCAGAGAGCTGGCGCAGCACGAGAGAAGTCTTGTAGACGGAGGTGCGAGGTTCGGATTACGGGGGATGTTAGCCTTAAGGTACCTTCACACGAAACGACATTATAACGATATCGCTAGCAATCCGTGACGTTGCAGCGTCCTCGCTAGCGATATCGTTTCGTTTGACACGCAGCAGCGATCAGGATCCTGCTGTGATGTCGCTGGTCGCTGAATAAAGTCCAGAACTTTATTTGGTCGTCCGATCGCTGTGTATCGTTGTGTTTGAAAGCAAAAGCAACGATACCAGCGATATTTTACACTGGTAACCAGGGTAAACATCGGGTTACTAAGCGCAGGGCCGCGCTTAGTTACCCGATGTTTACCCTGGTTACTAGCGTAAAATGTAAAAAAAACAAACAGCACATACTCACATTGCGTCCCCTGCAGTCTGCTTCCTCCTCTGACTCAGCGCCGCAAAGTGAAAGTGAAAGCAGCACAGCGGTGACGTCACCGCTCTGCTCTCACTGTACGGCGCTCAGTCAGTCAGGAAGTGGACGCAGGGGGACGTGAATGTAAGTATGTGCTGTTTGTTTTTTTTAGATTTTACGCTGGTAACCAGGGTAAACATCGGGTTACTAAGCGCGGCCCTGCGCTTAGTTACCCGATGTTTACCCTGGTTACCAGGGGACCTCGGCATAGTTGATCGCTGGAGAGCGGTCTGTGTGACAGCTCTCCAGCGACCAAACAGCGACGCTGCAGCGATCGACATCGTTGTCGCTATCGCTGCAGCGTCGCTTCGTGTGAAGGTACCTTTAGGTCATTTGTAGAACGGAGGGCACTTGTAGGGCGATAGACAGAGATGAGAGAGGAGATATAAGGTGGTGCAGAACTGTGGAGGGCTTTGTGGGTGAGAGAGATGAGTTTATACTGGACCCTGTAGCGAATGGGTAGCCAGTGTAATGACTGGCACAAGATGGAGGCATCGGTGAAGCGGTTAGACAGAAATATGACCCTGGCTGCATTTTATGCATTTTATTGCTTTTATTCCAATTGATTTTATATAATTATTATGCAATATCCTGTCTTTCTTACCTTTTTTTACCAATAGAGAGGCGGGAAATTTATAAGTCATTAGCGCTTTTATGGATAATATACATAAAAGCCACCTTCACAGAATGCAGCCTTAGTGCTGCTGCAGGTGGCTATTTTACTTTAATAGGCCAGGGGGGGGGGGGGGGATGTGACAGGTTCCCTTTAAAAGAACTATTGGATTACTACATGGGGCAATTATAGAGGAAATAGAGGAATAGAGTAAATGAATGAGGTAATTATATCCCATTATGAAGGGACAATGTGAGGAATTTGGGCCACTTTTTCTTCATCTCAAATAGGTTCCAAATGTCTCATTAAATAGGAGGAATTTGATGTAACTATATTCACCATATATACACTGCTCAAAAAGATAAAGGGAACACTAAAATCCCACATCCTAGATATCGCTGAATTAAATATTCCAGTTACAAATCTTTGATCATTACCTAGTGGAATGCATTGAGAAGAATAAAAAATAAAAATTATCAATGTAAATCAAAATTAATATCCCATGGAGGTCTAGATTTGGAATGATACAAGATAGTAAATCCAGCACTCAACTTATGTATATTTTGCAGCAAGGTTTATTGCAGTATGTACTCAAAATCACAGGCTGATCCAACTTCAGTGGAAATGCCTCACGACAAGGAAATGATGCTCAGTAGTGTGTGTGGCCACCAAGTGCCTGCGTGACCTCCCTACAACACCTGGGCATGCTCCTGATGAGGCGGCGGATGGTCTCCTGAGTAGTGATGAGCAAGTGTGCTCGTTGCTCGAGTGACCTCCGAGTATTTATGACTGCTCGGAGATTGTTTTCATCACAGCAGCTGAATGATTTACGGCTACTAGACAGCTTGATTACATGTGGGGATTCCCCAGCAACCAGGCAACCCCCACATGTACTCAGCCTGGCTAGTAGCTGTAAATCATTCAGCTGCCACGATGAAAACTAAATCTCCAAGCTGTTGGTGGATGGTGTGAGACATGATGTCCCAGATGTGTTCAATCGTATTCAGGTCTGGGGAGCGGGCGGACCAGTCCATAGCTTCAATGCCTTCACCTTGCAGGAACTGCCGACACACTCCAACCACATGAGGTCTGGCATTGTCCTGAATTAGGAGGAACCCATGGCCAACCGTACCAGCATATGGTCTCACAATGGGTCTGAGGATCTAATCTCAGTACCTAATGGCAGTCAGGCTACCTCTGGCGAGCACATGGAGGGCTGTGCAGCCCTCCAAAGAAATGCCACCCCACACCATTACTGACCCACTGCCAAACCGGTCATTCTGAAGGATGTTGCAGGCAGCAGATCGCTCTCCACGGCGTCTCCAGATTCTGTTACGTGCTCAGTGTGCTGCTTTCATCTGTGAAGAGCACAGGGTGCCAGTGGCGAATTTGCCAATCCTGGTGTTCTGTGGCAAATGCCAAGCGTCCTGCACGGTGTTGGGCTGTGAGCACAACCCCCATCTGTGGGTATCGGGCACGCAGACCATCCTCATGGAGTCGGTTTCTAACCGTTTCGTCAGACACATGCACATTTGTGGCCTGCTGGAGGTAATTTTGCCGGCTTCTGGCAGTGCTCCTCCTGTTCTTCCTTGCGCAAAGGTTGAGATAGTGGTCCTGCTGCTGGGTTGTTGCCCTCCTAGGGCCCCCTCCACATCTCCTGGTCTACTGGACT